>NC_057799.1:516299025-516307686 GCF_018294505.1 Triticum aestivum | reverse complement strand
CGGACGGCGCGACGAGGACGGGGGCGGCGCGGAGTCGACGGGGACGGCGCGACGGCAGCGACGACGGCGCAGGACGGGGCGGCGGCGATGAAGCACAGAGAAGTGGGAGGAAACTGACGAAATTTTCATAAGTGTTGTTTATATAGGAGGGGCCTTTAGTACCGGTTGGAGCCACCAACCGGTACTAAAGGTCGATTTTGGCCAGGCCAAGCGGCGGGAAGCGCACCCCTTTAGTACCGGTTGGAGCCACCACCCTGTACTAAAGGGGGTGCGCTGGCGCAGGTGCGGTGCGGCAAGTTTAGTCCCACCTCGCTAGCCGAGGGGCGCCCGCACTGGGTAATAAGCCCCAGTGCTGTAGCTCTCTCGAGCTCCTCTCCAAAGCAGGCCTACTAGGCATAAATGTTCTGTGCTGCCCTGTGGGCCTACTGGGCCTTTGCGTGCCTGCATCCTGGCCCAACAACAGGTTGGGTTTCTAGTTGTATGCAGGCCGCTGTGGCGCAGTAGGCGGGCTTTTTTATTTTCTTATTTTTTGCTTTATTTATTTTTGAGTTGTTTTTTGCTGTATTTAGAGTTTCTTTGTGAATATTTTTGCTTTAGGTACAAAAAAGTACAAACTTTCTATTAGTGCCGGTAGTTTACAAATTTGAATAGTTTACATTTTGAATTATTTGAAATTTGTGTGAATCACTAGTTTGTGAATAACTTAACTTTGAAAATAGATTTTTCAGTGATTCTTTTATCTTATGTTTAATATTACTGTGTTTTATCATTATATTCAATTTGGTAATGCTTAGGTTATTTAAAAAATGAAATGCCTTTGTAACTGATGAGTTTTCATCCGAAACCCTGATACTTCGAAAGAGATTGTCCATTTTGTACACGAAGTGCATCCAGTTTTTGCGGTAACCCTCTCTACTTTTTTGCACATGCTATGTGGGTGAAATTATGATACCATGCCAACTTTCAACCTTTTCTGAGTTCATTTGAAATGCTTTTCAATTTCAGGGTCATTTAGCTGGAAAAAAATCAGTAAATGCATGAAAGAATTTGTTTGCACATAAAATTTCTTCGCGTTTCAAATGCCAAAACACATAACTACCCTAACTATTACAGAGATTCCCTCCTGGGTGTGAAACACAGAAGAAAGTGATGATAGTGAAGCCGATCACTTCCCAGATCTTTGGGTGTGAAACTTTTTCTTCGCGTGTGTCCCTTTGCGCCGTAGCCATGGAAAATCTTCATCATTTAACTGGATGCTCGGGTCAATATTCACTGTGAATGGAGCAATTTCATCAAACTTTTCATAATCTTCTGACATGTCTGTCTTGTCATCCACTCCCACGATGTTTCTCTTCCCAGAAAGAACTATGTGGCGCTTTGGCTCATCGTATGATGCATTCGCTTCCTTATCTTTTCTTTTTCTCGGCTTGGTAGACATATCCTTCACATAGAAAACCTGTGCCACATCATTAGCTAGGACGAATGCTTCGTCTGCATACGCAAGATTGTTGAGATCCACTGTTGTCATTCCATACCGCGGGTCTTCCGTTACCCCATATTGTGTCATATTGACCCATTTGCACCGAAACAAAGGGACCTTCAAACCACGTCCATAGTCAAGTTCCCATATCTCCTCTATGTAACCATAATATGTTTCCTTTCCCGTCTTGGTTTTTGCATCAAAGAGGACACCACTGTTTTGGTTGGTGCTCTTCTTATCTTGGGCGATCGTGTAAAATGTATTACCATTTCGTACCCTTTGAAAGTCATTATATTCGAAGATGGTAACTGGGACAGCGAGTAGAGGTCATCTTCAATAGAGGCGTCATACATGGTACGTGTCTGCAACCAGCCGGCGAAACTCCTGGTTTGTTCACGTGTAATCTAGTCATCAGACCGCTCCGGGTGTTTGGAGCGTAGAAAATTCTTGTGTTCGTCCATATACGGAGCCACCAAGGCGGAATTCTGTATAACTCTGTAGTGTGCTTCAGTGAGAGAATGTCCGTCCATACATATTTTTTGATTCCCTCCTAGCATGCCTTTTCCATCTAGTCCGCCCTTATGCCGCGATTCAGGAACACCAATCGGCTTAAGGTCAGGAATAAAGTCAATACAAAACTCAATGACCTCCTCATTTTCATGGCCCTTGGAGATGCTTCCTTCTGGCCTAGCACGGTTATGAACATATTTCTTTAAGACTCCCATGAACCTCTCAAAGGGGAACATATTGTGTAGAAATACAGGACCCAAAACATTAATCTCTTCGCATAGGTGAACTAGGACGTGCGTCATGATGTTGAAGAAGGATGGTGGGAACACCAACTCGAAACTGACAAGACATTGCACCAAATCATTCTCGAACCTTGGTATGATTTCTGGATCGATTACCTTCTGAGAGATTGCATTGAGGAATGCACATAGCTTCACAATGGCTAATCGAACGTTATCCGGTAGAAGCCCCCTCAATGCAACCGGAAGCAGTTGCGTCATAATCATGTGGCAGTCATGAGACTTTAGGTTCTGGAACTTTTTCTCTGCCATGTTTATTATTCCCTTTATATTCGACGAGAAGCCAGACGGTACCTTAATACCGAGCAGGCATTCAAAGAAGATTTCCTTCTCTTCTTTGGTAAGAGCGTAGCTGGCATGACCCTGATGTATGCCGTGTTTTCCATGCATACGTTGCTGGTCCTCCCGTGCCTCAGGTGTATCTTTTGTCTTCCCATACACGCCCAAGAAGCCAAGCAGGTTCACGTGCATCACGTCGATTGCAGAGCGGACCTCTAGATCTTTCCAATAGGGCAGGTCCCGAAATATAGATTTCTTCTTCCACATGGGTGCGCGTCCGTCAGCGTCATTCGAAACAGGTTGTCCGCCAGGACCCTTTCCAAAGACTACCTTCAAATCCTTGAACATATCATGTACATCAGCACCAGTACGGTGGCGAGGCTTCGTCCGGTGATCCGCCTCACCTTTGAAATGCTTGCCTTTCTTTCTTATGGGATGCCTGCTCGGAAGAAATCGACGATGTCCCAGGTACACATTCTTCCTACAATTGTCCAAATATATACTGTCGGTATCATCCAAACAGTGCGTGCATGCGCGGTATCCCTTGTTTGTCTGTCCTGAAAGGTTACTGCGAGCAGGCCAATCATTGATGGTCACGAACAGCAAGGCCTTTAGGTCAAATTCTCCCCCCATGTGCTCATCCCACGCACATACACCTGTTCCATTCCACAGCTGTAAGAGTTCTTCAACTAATGGCCTTAGGTACACATCAATGTCGTTGCCGGGTTGCTTAGGGCCTTGGATGAGCACTGGCATAATAATGAACTTCCGCTTCATGCACAACCAAGGAGGAAGGTTATACAAACATAGAGTCACAGGCCAGGTGCTATGGTTGCTGCTCTGCTCCCCAAAAGGATTAATGCCATCTGCGCTTAGACCAAACCATACGTTCCTTGCATCATCTGCAAACTCCTTCGCGTACTTTCTCTCAATTGTTCTCCACTGCGACCCGTCAGCGGGTACTCTCAACTTTCCATCTTTCTTACGGTCTTCTCTGTGCCATCGCATCGCCTTGGCATGATAATTGTTTTGGAACAAACGTTTCAACCGTGGTATTATAGGAGCATACCACATCACCTTGGCAGGAATCTTCTTCCTGGGCGCTCGCCCTCGACATCACCAGGGTCATCGCGCCCGATCTTATAGCGCAATGCACCACATACCGGGCAAGCATTCAAATCCTCGTACTCACCGCAGTAGAGGATGCAGTCATTAGGGCATGCATGTATCTTCTGCACCTCTAACCCTAGAGGGAAGACATCCATCTTTGCTTCGTACGTACTCTCCGGCAATTTGTTGTCCTTTGGAAGCATATTCTTTATCATTACCAGCAACTTTCCAAATCCCTTGTCAGATACACCATTCTCTGCCTTCCATTGCAGCAATTCCAGTGTGGTGCCCAACTTTTTCTTGTGAGCTTCGCAATTCGGGTACAACAATTTCTTGTGATCCTCTAACATGCGCTGCAACTTCTTCTTCTCGAAATCACTTGCGCAGTTTCTCTTTGCATCAGCAATGGCCCGACCTAGATCATCAGCGGGCTCATCTGATGCCTCTTCTTTAGCTTCTTCCCGCATTGCCGGCTCAGCTTCTTCCCCCATTGTTGTATCATCGTATTCAGGGAACTCATGGCCAGGATAACTGTCGTCGTCCTCTTCTTCTTCATTGTCTTCCATCATAACCCCTCTTTCTCCGTGCTTGGTCCAAACATTATAGTGGGGCATGAAACCGGACTTAAACAGGTGGACGTGAATGGTTCTTGACGTAGAGTAATTGTGATCATTCTTACAGACTAAACATGGACAAGGCATAAAACCATCCGCCCGCTTGTTTGCCTCAGCCGCAAGCAGAAAAGTTTGCACGCCATTAATGAACTCGGGAGAGCATCGGTCATCGTACATCCATTGTCGGCTCATCTTCATTACACAACACCGAATAGACCAAATTAATACAAGTTCATACATAAAGTTCATACAAGACTTAAATGCAACAAACAAATAACTCTCTAACTAAAGAATTTAAATGCAACAACAAATGCGATCAAGATCGCAACTAAGGTAACAATTGATCCAACAACATAATGATACCAAGCCTCACTATCAATGGCATATTTTCTAATCTTTCTAATCTTCAAGCGCATTTTCTCCATCTTGATCTTGTGATCATCGACGACATCGGCAACATGCAACTCCAATTCCATCTTCTCCCCCTGAATTATTTGCAATTTTTCTTTCAAATACTCGTTTTCTCTTTCAACTAAATTTAACCTCTCGACAATAGGGTCGGTTGGAATTTCCGGTTCACAAACCTCCTAAACAAAAATATCTATGTCAACTTGATGGGCATAATTTGTCATAAACACGAAATGCAACAACTAGTTTTAAAAGAGAATATACCACATCCGAATCATAACAAGGACGAGGGCCGACGGGGATGGATATCAAAACCATGGCACTATGTATAACAAACAACGTATGGGTAAGATAATTATACGAGTAACTATATATCCAAATCACACAAACATCAATTTGGTAATGTAAAACATTCATGAACAAGAGGCTCACCACAAGGTGGTGCCGGCAACGGAATGGTGCCGGCGATCGACAGTGGTTACGACGGAGATTTAGAAGGCACTAAGTAAACCACACCTACATATGCAAACTAAGTGTTAGTTTTGACCACAAATTGCATATAAATCAAATACTAGCACATATATTTTCTACCAAATTACTAAACTCATAAATTAATCACTATACAAAGCATTGCAAGAGCTAATCTAGCAATGAGAGATGAAAGGACAAAGTTGCTAACCTTTGTGATCAATTGAATGGATGGGGGCCTTCAAATCTTGACAAATTTTTGGCAAAATATGTGATGAGATCGAGAGGAAGAGGGGAAGAATAGTGAGGAGAGGGGAAAGGGGAAGAACAGAGCGAGCTCGGGTGGACGAAGGGTTTATGTAGGACGACCTTTAGCACCGGTTCGTTCCATGAACCGGCCCTAAAGGTGCTGGAGGGGCCCTGGACTGACAACATCCTGCCACCACTCACTTTAGTACCGGTCCGTGGCACGAACCGGTGCTAAAGGTCGTCCACGAACCGGTACTAATGAAAGCGGCTGGCTAGCCGTTGGAACCGGCACTAATGCACACATTAGTGTCGGCTCAAAAGCAAACCGGCACTAATGTGCTTGACATTTGACCCTTTTTCTACTAGTGTTCATAGACCTCAGAGAGACGGTCCTAGATAACCTTTGCATGATTGAGATGCATGATGTTCCTGAACTGATTTTGAGACAGACAGGAGCAGATGACGTCCTTCGCCGTGAGGTTGAGAAGAGTGTACATGCGAATGTCATCAGCTTCCGCCGTCTTGCACAGATCGATAAGACCAATCTCAGTGACGGACCATGGTTTGCTGTTCATCGCCATGAGGCGCTTCTTCATCATGGCCTTCCAATTGGGATACTCGTGACCGTCAAAGATAGGGCATGTCACCTTCTTCATACCTGCGGTCGACATAACTAAAACTCCAGGCGGTTAAACCAAAATCACACAGAAAAAGGGAGTACCTCGTCCTGATACCAATTGAAAGTGTGTTATATCGATTAGAGGGGGGTGAATAGGCGATTTTTAGGAATTCTTCACTGAGGAATTTGCGGGTGAGGAAATTCCTTAGCAAAGAACTACTTGCAGCGGAATAAGTACTCAGAAATAAACATAACAGAACACCAGCATGGTCATCATGATGAAATGAAGACAAGCACTGAGTACAGAAAGCGTAAACATAGGATAACACAGGATGAAGACAAACAGACCGAAGAAATTGAACTGAGGAAATTGAGAAAGTCTTCAGTCAAAGTCTTCGAACACAGATATGGACAAGTGCACAACACAGTTATGAGGAAATGACAGAGTTGAGGAAATGGAACCAGTAAGCTTGGTGAAGACAATGATTTGGTAGAACAGTTCCAACTGCTGTCTCAGTTGTACATCTGGTTGGAGCGGCTAGGTATTTAAACCTGAGGACACACAGTCCCGGACACACAGTCCTCACCGTATTCTCCTTGAGCGAAGGTCACACAGACCTCGCCTAATCACTCGTGGTAAGTCTTCAGGTGACTTCCGAACCTTCACAAACTCGGTCACTCGGCGATCCACAATTTCCTCTTGGATGCTCTAGACCATGACGCCTAACCGTCTGGAAGAAGCACAGTCTTCAAAGGTAACAAGCGTCGGATCCACGCAGGATCAATCTCTTCAGTGATGCTCAATCACTTTGGGTTTGTAGGTCTTTGGGTTTGGGTTTTCCTCACTTGATGATTTTCGCTCAAAGTCCTCGGAGGATGGGATGCTCTCAAACGACAAGTGTCAGTTTCTCTCGGAGCAGCCAACCAGCTAGTGGTTGTAGGGGGCGGCTATTTATAGCCTAGGGAGCAGCCCGGCATGATAAGACATAAATGCCCTTCAATGATATGACCGTTAGGTGGGTAGATATTTTGGGACAGCTAGCGCATAACACAGCAACGGTCGGAAATTTGAGTATCAAATTCCTCAGGGCTATCATGTTCCTCACTGTGTAGGCAATCCGCACTAGCGAATTACTAACTCCTCAATCAGAACAAATTCCTCAGAGACCAGAAGAACTTCGTCTCTGTCACCGAAGAATATGACTGAACTGTATGAGATTTCCAATGGCTTCACTCGAAGGGATTGGTAGGTGTAGAATTTTGAGTTGAGCATCACATGGAAATTTTTCCTTAGTATTTCCTCGACCCCCTTTAACAGTACGGTGTTTCCTAAGACTCAAGAAAGAGAAAATGAAACTACGAAAACAAAAGTCTTCACGCTTCATGTTCCCCAAATGAATACCAAGTCTTCAAGGTCACACCAATTTCTTCACTTTCAAAGTCTTCAGAAAGTCTTCAAAAATCCAAAGTCTTTAGTCGAAGAACTTCATTTTTAGGGGTCGACTTTCTCTGTAAATATAAAACTCCTCATAGACTTATAGACCTGTGTACACTCATAAACACATTAGTCCCTTAACCTATAAGTCTTCAATACACCAAAATCACTAAGGGGCACTAGATGCACTTACAGAATGAGCTCTCCTCGTCTTGAAAGATTTGCAGCCCAACATGCCTGAAAAAAGCGACTTACTTGGCAAATCACAAAAAAAACTGGGTTGTGGCCGTGGACCCACCTGCGGCCGTGGACCCAGCTGTCAGCCTCTCCACGTACAGTACTCTTCCGATGGAAGTCGGTTGTTGACCACATTGACCACGCCGCGCCGAGAGCACCAAGGCGGTGGACGACGGCGAGGCCTAGGAAGGGGACGACGCGGAGCCGGGTGTAGCACCCCGGATGTAACTTAACATATTTGTAACTCCAACTCTTGCCATTTTCGGCTATGTGTTAAGATATATCCTCCGTGGTTGGGTTTTGTCTTTCGTTTTGCATTTTGTTCATGTCATGCATTTCATATTATTTCATCATGTGCATCTCATTTGCATACGTGTTCGTCTCATGCATCCGAGCATTTTCCCCGTTGTTCGTTTTGCAATCCGGCACTCACACATGCACCGGCGCACCTCTCTTGTTTCTTTTCGTGAGAGGGTGTTAAACATTCTCGGAATGGACCGAGGTTTGCCAAGTGGCCTTGGTAGACCACCGGTAGACCACCTGTCAAGTTTCGTTCCATTTGGAGGTCGTTTGATGCTCCAACGGTTAACCGGGTAACCGCAAAGGCCTTTTGTGTGTTGCAGCAAAACCCCCCTCCAAACAGCCCAATAACCCATCTAAGTCCCTTCCATGCTCTCGGTCATTCGATCACGATCGTGTGGGCGAAAACCGCACTCCATTTGGAGTCTCCTAGCTCCCTCTACCTATATATATGCCTTCCCCTTCCAAATTCATGGTGCAACCCTAGCCTTCTTCCCCTTCGCGCCACCGGACGAAAAATCCCGCCGACGGACGTGTCCGCCGCCCTCTCCGCCGCCACTTGTCGCCTCCGGATTCGCCAGGCCGCCGCGCCCACTTCCCCCGCGCCGCCGCGCGTCGGCCCGCAGGGGCCCAGGCGGGGCCCTCCGGGCCCG
>NC_057799.1:516289094-516298631 GCF_018294505.1 Triticum aestivum | reverse complement strand
CGCTGCCCGCCGTTCGCCGTGCCCGCCGCCGACCGCGGGCGCTCCTCCGCCGAAGCCCTCGCCGCCGGGACTCCTCCTCGCAAGATCCGGCGCCCCCCTCCGTCTCCGGTGCCTTCCCTGAGCCCTCCTCCGGCGAGCTCCTCTCCCCTCTCTGGCAAGTCCTCCGGCGAGCCGCCCCACCTCGACATCCGTGCCTGCCCCGATCCAGATCTGGGATAAGGTTGACCCCGTATTTTCCTCCAAGTCCCGAAGTTATTGCAATATGTTGCTTTGTTCATCATGGCATATCTCATTGCATACTGTTCGCACCAGATGCTCTTCATTTTGTTCCATTGTGCCATGCTTGTTTGAGTCCATGTTGATGCCCAAATCTCTGGTGCAAGAGTGCTATATGATGTTTACTGCTGTTACTTATCAGAACTTGAGGTTTTGTTATTTTTGTGGCATTTGATGTGTGCATCTTATGGGCATGAGCTCTAGAGGTGTTTTGATCTATGCCATGCCATCTTTACAGAGGTGCATGCCATGTATTTTTGTGATCTATGTGGTTACTAGCACAAGCATGCAAACTAGGCTTCGTGATGTTTCTGTTTTCAGGGACTTGGGATTTTCGCTGTCTGTTACTGCTGTTATTTTGTTGCCATGTATCCATGTGGTACAGAGAGATCCATGCTACTTTTGAGTATGTTCAGTAAGGATGTTTTGTAGATATAGTTGTGCTCTATCGATCCATGCCCCTATTTGGCAATTATGGAGTGCCCTAGCATGTCTTAAACTTGCTCTACTTTTGCTATAAAATGTTCCTGGCAGATTGTTAACATGATATTCAATTTTGCCAAGGTTGTTGTAGTTGATCCATACAGGCTATGAACTTGATCTTGCCATGGTTAGCTTCTTGAACATGCCATCTTGCTGTAGGTATGGTTTATTTGTCATGCATTGCTTTGTGATGAGTGAATCGAGCTCACAAAGGTGCCTTCATAATTCTGTTAATGCCATGCTTTGTTTTCTGCCAAGTCTGTAACCTGTTAACGAAACTTGATATGTTTACATGGTTGCCATCATATATTCTGATCCTTTTTGGCTCATGGTCAGTAAGGGACTTTTTTCATTTAGTAGATTCATGCCATGCCTTGTTTTGCTATGATAAGTTCCT
This sequence comes from Triticum aestivum, assembly GCF_018294505.1. Classification (NCBI taxonomy): domain Eukaryota; kingdom Viridiplantae; phylum Streptophyta; class Magnoliopsida; order Poales; family Poaceae; genus Triticum; species Triticum aestivum. The sequence continues at coordinate 516,297,475 of NC_057799.1, read as the reverse complement.
GTAGCATGTGTTTTCTTGCTCTGAACATTGCTACCTCATGCTGTTTCAGCCATGTTCAGTATTTTCACTGTCTGTGAAACTGATATCTTTTGCATTGTTGCCATGCTTGTTTGAACCTGTTATATTGTGATCTAGCCGTAACTCAGTGTTCATCTTTTGTCAAGCATATCCTGTATATCACTGCCATATGCTTTGTTGCTATGTTGGGGTGATGTAGCGTAGTTACTTGATGTATTCTAAGTGCTATCATGTTGTTAATCGCAGAATTATGTCATTCTTGTTTTGCTTGCCATTTGCAAACCGTGCATCCGTTTCCGGTGATATTTATATCGATTTCGACCGAAATCATCTCATCCTTCCAGTGGCATACTTGGTTTGCCAATTTGCTGCCTTGTTCATCTTTTTTCTTCCGGAGCACGCAAATGCATCGCATATCATATCTCGCATATCATGCATGTTTTGCATCATGTTGCTTGTGCTTTTCCCGTGATTGATTGTGGTTCCATTGCTTGTGTTCTTGCTGTGGGTAGAGCCGGGAGACGAGTTCGTGAACGTGGAACCTGTTGAGTATGCTTACGAGGATCAAGCTTTCGACAACTCTGAGAACCTTGCAGGCAAGATGACCATACCCTCGAAATCACTTCTATCTTTGCTTTGCTAGTTGTTCGTTTTATTGCTATGCTGCGCTACCTACCACTTGCTATATCATGCCTCCCATATTGCCATGTCAAGCCTCTAACCATCCTTTCCTAGCAAACCGTTGTTTGGCTAAGTTGCCGCTTTTGCTCAGCCCTTCTTATAGCGTTGCTAGTTGCAGGTGAAGTTGAAGTTGGTACCATGTAGGAACATGCATTATTTTGGAATATCACAATATCTCTTATTTAATTAATGCATCTATATATTTGGTAAAGGGTGGAAGGCTCGGCCTTATGCCTGGTGTTTTGTTCCACTCTTGCCGCCCGAGTTTCCGTCATACCGGTATTATGTTCCTTGAGTTTGCGTTCCTTAAGCGGTTGGGTGATTTATGGGACCCCCTTGACAGTTTGCCTTGAATAAAACTCTTCCAGCAAGGCCCAACCTTGGTTTTACATTTGCCTACCTAAGCCTTTTTTCCTTGGGTTTTCGCGAGCCCGAGGGTCATCTTTATTTTAACCCCCGGACCAGTGCTCCTTCGAGTGCTGGCCCAAACCGAGCGATGTCCGGCGCCCCCTGGGCAACCAGGGTCTATGCCAACCTGACGTCTGGCTCATCCGGTGTGCCTTGAGAACGAGATATGTGCAGCTCCTATCGGGATTTGTCGGCACATTCGGGCGGCTTTGCTGGTCTTGTTTTACCATTGTCGAAATGTCTTGTAAACCGGGATTCCGAGATTGATTTGTCTTCCCGGTAGAAGGTTTATCCTTCGTTGAACGTGAGAGCTTATAATGGGCTAAGTTGGGACACCCCTGCAGGGTATTATCTTTCGAAAGCCGTGCACGCGGTTATGAGGCAGATGGGAATTTGTTAATGTCCGGTTGTAGAGAACTTGACACTTGACTTAATTAAAATACATCAACCGTGTGTGTAGCCGTGATGGTCTCTTTTCGGCGGAGTCCGGGAAGTGAACACAGTTCGGGTTATGAATGAACGTAAGTAGTTTCAGGATCACTTCTTGATCATTTCTAGCTTCGCGACCGTTGCGTTGCTTCTGTTCTTGCTCTCATTTGCGTATGTTAGCCACCATATATGCTTAGTGCTTGCTACAGCTCCACCTCATTACACCATCCTTTCCTATAAGCTTAAATAGTCTTGATCTCGTGGGTGTGAGATTGCTGAGTCCTCGTGACTCAAGATTCTATCAAAACAGTTGCAGGTGCCGACGATACCAGTGCAGGTGACGCAACCGAGCTCAAGTGGGAGTTCGACGAGGAACGTGGTCGTTACTATGTTTCGTTTCCAGATGATCAGTAGTGGAGCCCAGTTGGGACAATCGGGGATCTAGCATTTGGGGTTATCTTATTTTCATTTGGATTTGACCGTAGTCGGTCTATGTGTGGATTTTGGATGATGTATGAATTAATTTATGTATTGTGTGAAGTGGCGATTATAATCCAACTCTCGTTATCCCATTCTTGTTCATTACATGGGATTGTGTGAAGATGACCCTTCTTGCGACAATACCTACAATGCGGTTATGCCTCTAAGTCGTGCCTCGACACGTGGGAGATATAGCCGCATCGTGGGCGTTACAAGTTCGTAATCAGAGCCATCCCCGACTTAGGAGCCCCCTGCTTGATCGAATCTCGCTGGCGTTGTTGAGTCTAAAAAAATGTTTTGAGTCTTAGGATTATATATATCGGAGAGTAGGATTCTTTTTACTCCTCAGTCCCTTCGTCGCTCTAGTGAGGCCTCTTGACATAGAAGTTTTGACTCTTCTCTCCTCAAATTTCACTAAATTTTTTTTTAGGATCATGCGGGTATCTTGGAATCGTTCCGATGGTTTTGTGACGAGAACATTGTTCTTGGTGCCTCCTGACATTTAGGGGTTGTGGCAGTGTCCCGGGGAGTTGAGCTCCGAGGTGTTTTCGTCACAATTTTATCGTTGCAGTTCTGGAATAAATGAGTATCGCCGACATCGAAAATCTCTTTTATGCAGTTGTTGGTGAGATCACCTCGACGCCACCCAGTACTGGGGCGGGAGTTCGGGAGTATTGCCATAACTCGTATAACGGATGCTTTTCGAAGGTTGAGGTACACGATTTCTGAAGGTGTCTTGGTTATGTGTTGACGGATGGATACAGCTGGATCTAGGGATTGCTAGTTTGGGTGATATATTTTGTGTCCCTGTATCCCCAACACCAGATTGCATAGCCAGAAAGTTTCGGGAGTTTATAGGTGGGATTCAAGTAGCTCTTAGCATTTCTTCCCGCAGATATTTGGTTTGTGATTGGGTAATCCTTACCATTTATTTGTTCCACTCGTACCTTGTTATTTTATTCATCAATCCTTTATCAAGTGGCTTCTCACCTTATGGAAGTGTGATGATTTACTATGGAATTCATTCGTTCATCCTCGTTCGAATGTTTATTGTGAAGACTATATGTTGCAATTTTTATCCGTTGATTCAACATGTCTATTTGTCTATCAAGATGCTAACGGATGTCACCCTCTTCAGGATGGCTCCGCCAACGCGTCAAAATCCGCAACGCAATGAGGGGAGTGAGGCGAACCCTCCGCCACCACCTCCGCCTCCAGAGGCATGGGAAGCTATCATGGCAGCCACCAACGCCAATGCTCAGATGATTTTGCAACCCTTGCAAGAGCGTACCAAAGGGCAAGGCAATCAAGGAAATCAAGGCCAAGGCAACAATCAGCCCCACTTCACTACCCTCAACCAGTTCCTCGCAAATCAGCCGAAGTCTTTCAGCTACTGTGCCGAGGCCACAGACGCCGATGATTGGCTCGTGGACATCAACAAGCATTTTGAATGTAGCAATGTCAGGCCTGAGGACTTTTTCAAGTTCGCTTCTTTTCAACTCAAGGATCAAGCTGCCGAGTGGTATCAACAATACAAAGATTCCAGAGGAGGTCGTGTGATTACCTGGGATGATTTCCGCCGAGACTTCAAAGCTCACCACATTCCACAAAGTTTTGTTGAGAGCAAGCGTGAGGAGTTCCGCAATCTCAAGCAAGGCAGCATGTCTGTGTATCAATACAATACCCAGTTTCAGAAACTCGCTCGCTTCACTAAGAAAGACGTTCCTGATGAAAAGAGCATGATCTATCAATTCAGAGGTGGCCTCAGAGAAGATCTGCAATTATCTCTCGTGCTTTTTGAGCTGACCAAGTATGATGATTTCTACAACATGGCACTGAAGCAAGAGGCTGCTCAGCTCAAGTGTGAGGCTTCTAAGAAGAGAGTCAGGGACGTAGTTCAGTCTTCTTCTTCCTCACTAGTGGCTGCTAAGCAACAGAAGTTCTGGTTGCCTCCTCCTGCTCCGTTTCATCAGCCTTTCGAGCAGTAGAACAAAGGTGGCCATGGATCTTCCCACCCACCCAACCCTGGCTATCAGAACAAGTCTCAAAATCAAGCTCCGAACTCGAATGCTCCTTATCATCGTCCACTCTCAGAGGTGACTTGCAACAAGTTTCAGCAGAAAGGTCACTATGCTAACAAGTGCTTCAACCAAAGGCGCCTTCCGCCTCCTCCTCCTGTGAGATCTTCCAGCAATGCAGTGGTCAAGCATAATCCCAAGTCTGCAAAGGTGAACATGATGAATGCAGCTCAAGCGGAGGAATCTACTGATGTGATAACGGGTAATCTCTCAGTTAATGATATTCCTGCAAAAGTCTTATTTGAAACTGGTGCATCGCTTTCTTTCATCTCTAGACCTTTTGCATCTAAGCATGAGCTGGTTTTTCAAGATTTTCCTAGACCGTTATCAGTTGTCTCTCCGGGTAAATTCATGAACGCAAGCTCCATGGTTCCGGATGTTTTCATCAAGATGGGCAACTATAAATTTCTGTCTTCTCCAATTGTCCTTGGTGACTCGGATATTGATCTAATTCTCGGGATGGACTGGCTTTCTAAGCACAAAGCTCAACTTGATTGTGCTGCCAGGGAAATTCAATTGACACACTCTTTTGAGGATGTTATCATCTATGCCGCTCGTGATGAAACCATTCGGTTGTTTTCTCTCAATGAGAAGGGCGAGTTGGATGCTATTTCTCAAATTCCAGTCGTTTGTGAGTACCAAGATGTCTTTCCAGAAGAGCTTCTGGGTATGCCTCCTCACCGGCCAGTTGAGTTCGTTATTGATCTTGAGCCTGGCACGGAACCCGTTTGCAAGCGTCCTTACAAGCTTGGACCCAAGGAGCTGAAAGAATTGAAGAAACAGCTCGATGAACAAGAGCATCTGGGTTTGATCAGACCGAGTTCATCTCCATGGGGTTGTGGTGTTCTTTTTGTCCAGAAGAAGGATGGCACGGACCGACTTTGTGTCGACTACCGTCCATTGAACAAGAAGACTATAAAGAACAAGTATCCACTTCCCAACATCAATGAGCTATTCGAGCAACTCAAAGGTGCTAAAGTATTCTCCAAGCTTGACCTTTGAATGGGTTATCATCAGATTCGCATTCGTGATGAAGATATACCCAAGACAACATTCAGAACAAGCTTTGGTTCCTACGAATATACTGTCATGTCTTTCGGCCTTGTCAATGCTCCACCAACATTCTCTCGAATGATGAATTTCATCTTCAACCCCTATACCAATGAATTCGTCCTGGTGTATCTCGATGATATCTTGGTTTTCTCCAAGAATAAGAAGGATCATGCCAAACATTTGCGATTGGTGCTTGACAAGCTCAGAGAGTATCAATTCTATGCCAAGTTTTCCAAATGTGAGTTTTGGCTCGATGAAGTTCTTTACCTTGGTCATATCATCTCTGCCAAGGGCATCGCTGTTAATCCCGAGAAGGTGTCTGCAATTGTGAATTGGGAACCTCCTCAGAATGTCAAGCAGCTCCGCAGTTTCCTTGGTCTTGCAAGCTATTGCCGAAGATTCGTTGAGAATTTCTCTAAGATTGCAAAGCCTCTTTCCAACCTCCTCCAGAAGCATGTGAAGTATGTCTGGACTCCTGAGTGTGACGTTGCTTTCAACACTCTCAAAGAGAAACTTGTCACAGCTCCTGTCTTAACTCCTCTTGACGAATCCAAGCCATTCGAAGTTTTCTGTGATGCTTCTCTTCAAGGTCTCGGTGCTGTGTTAATGCAATAGAAGAAAGTTGTGGCCTATACCTCTCGTCAGTTGAAGCCCAACGAAAAGAACTACCCCACTCACGATCTTGAGTTGGCGGCAGTTGTCCATGCATTAATAACATGGAGACATCTCTTGTTGGGAAGAAAAGTGGACATATTCACCGATCACAAGAGTCTCAAGTACATCTTCACTCAGCCCAACCTCAACCTCAGGCAAACTCGATGGGTCGAGATGATTCAAGAGTACAATCCGAGTATTGAATATACTCCAGGCAAAGCCAATGTCATTGCAGATGCTTTGAGCAGGAAGGCTTATTGTAACAGCTTAATTCTCAAGCCATTTCAATCGGATCTTTGTGAAGCTTTCCGCAAACTCAATCTCCAAGTTGTTCCTCAAGGTTTTGTTGCCAACCTCATAGTCTCTCCTACTTTGGAAGATCAAATTCGTGAGGCACAACTTCTGGATACCATGGTGAAGAAGGTGAAACGTGGTATTGACAAGGGTCTTTCCAAATGCAAGTGCTATCGCATTGATGACAGAGACACTTTATTCTGCGAGGACCGTATTGTGGTTCCTAAAGGTGATCTAAGGAAATTCATTATGAACGAGGCGCACAATTCTCTTCTTTCCATTCATCCTGGAAGTACGAAGATATATCATGACCTCAAGCAGTCGTATTGGTGGACTCGTATGAACCGAGAAATCGCTCAATTCGTGAATGAATGTGATGTCTGTTAAGAGTGAAAGCAGCACACCAACGACCAGCTGGGCTCCTCCAACCTCTTGCTATCCTAGAATGGAAGTTTGATCATATCGAAATGGACTTCGAGACTGGATTTCCTAAGTACAAGCGCGGAAATGATGCTATCTTCGTTGTCATCGACAAGCTTACAAAAGTGGCTCATTTCCTTCCAATCAAAGAATCTATCACAGCAGCTCAGTTGGCAGAGCTATACACCTCCAGGATTGTCTCCTTGCACGGCATTCCACCATTGATTTCTTCAGATCGTGGAAGCATCTTCACTTCTAAGTTCTGGGACTCCTTCCAGAAGGCCATGGGCACCAACATTCGCTTCAGCACAGCTTTCCATCGTCAAACTAGTGGCCAAGTCGAGCGAGTCAATCAAATCCTTTAAGATATGCTCAGGGCTTGTGTCATTTCCTTTGGCATGAAGTGGGAAGATTGTCTTCCATATGCCGAGTTCTCCTACAACAACAACTTCCAAGCGAGTTCGGGCAAGGCCCCATTCGAGATTCTATATGGCAGAAAGTGCCGTACTCCTCTCAATTGGTCAGAGACTGGTGAACGCCAACTTCTTGGCAATGACTTAATCACAGAGGCTGAAGAAATGTGTATAGTCATCCGTGAAAATCTCAAAGCCGCGAAATCGTGCATAAGAGTTACTACGATAGCAAGCACCGTGATTTGGCTTTCGAGATCGGAGACCATGTCTACCTCCGCATCTCTCCAATGAAAGGCACTCGTCGCTTCGGTATCAAAGGGAAGCTTGCCCCTAGATACGTGGGTCCTTTCAAGATCATTGGCAAAAGAGGCGACCTCGCCTATCAACTTGAGCTTCCCTCCAACTTCGCGAACGTGCACGATGTGTTCCACGTGTCACAGCTTCGCAAGTGCTTCAAGACTCCTGAGCGCACCATCAACTTCAAAGATATTGACCTCCAAGAAGATATGTCTTATCATGAGCACCTCGTTGCTATTCTTGAAGAAACCGAGCGCAAGACTCGCAACAAGTCAATCAAATTCCTGAAAGTGAAGTGGTCACACCATTCCGACCGAGAAGCCACCTGGGAACACGAGGACCACCTCCGTTCCGAATATCCGGAGTTCTTTCAGTCCTAGATCTTGGGACGAGATCCTCTCGTAGTGGTGGAGTGTTGTAACACCACGGATGTAACTTTCCATATTTGTAACTCCAACTCTTGCCATTTTCGGCTATGTGTTATGATATTCCCTCCGTGGTTGGGTTTTGTCTTTCGTTTTGCATTTTGTTCATGTCATGCATTTCATATCATGTCATCATGTGCATCTCATTTGCATACGTGTTCGTCTCATGCATCCGAGCATTTTCCCCGTTGTCCGTTTTGCAATCCGGCACTCCCACATGCACCGGCGCACCGCTCTTGTTTCTTTTCGTGAGCGGGTGTTAAACATTCTCAGAATGGACCGAGGTTTGCCAAGTGGCCTTGGTACACCACCGGTAGACCACCTGTCAAGTTTTGTTCCATTTGGAGGTCGTTTGATGCTCCAACGGTTAACCGGGTAACCGCAAAGGCCTTTTGTGTGTTGCAGCAAAACCCCCCTCCAAACAGCCCAATAACCCATCTAAGTCCCTTCCATGCTCTCGGTCGTTCGATCAAGATCGTGTGGGCGAAAATTGCACTCCATTTGGAGTCTCCTAGCTCCCTCTACCTATATATATGCCTTCCCCTTCCAAATTCGCGGTGCAACCCTAGCCTTCTTCCCCTTCGCGCCGCCGGATGAAAAATCCCGCCGACGGACGTGTCCGCCGCCCTCTCCCCCGCCACGTGTTGCCTCCAGATTCGGCAGGCCGCCGCGCCCACTTCCCCCGCGCCGCCGCGCGCCGGCCCGCCGGGGCCCAGGCAAGGCCCTCCCGG
>NC_057799.1:516245169-516288766 GCF_018294505.1 Triticum aestivum | reverse complement strand
CCCGCCGCCCGCCGGTCGCCACCGTTCGCCGCGCCCGCCGCCGACTGCTGGCGCTCCTCCGCCGAAGCCCTCGCCGCTGGGACTCCTCCTCGCCAGATCCGGCGCCCCCCTCCGTCTCCGGTGCCTTCCCGAGCCCTCCTCCGGCGAGCTCCTCTCCCCTCTCCGGCAAGTCCTCCGGCGAGCCGCCCCGCCTCGACATCCGTGCCTGCCCCGATCCAGATCTGGGATCAGGTTGACCCCGTATTTTCCTCCAAGTCCCGAAGTTATTGCAATATGTTGCTCTGTTCATCATCGCATATCTCATTGCATACTGTTCCGTTTCATGCGCATGGTATATTGGAATGTTCGTCACGAGATGCTCTTCATTTTGTTCCATTGTGCCATGCTCGTTTGAGTCCATCTTGATGCCCAAATCTCTGGTGCAAGAGTGCTATATGATGTTTACTGCTGTTACTTATCAGAAATTGAGGTTTTGTTATTTTTGTGGCATTTGATGTGTGCTTCTTATGGGCATGAGCTCTACATGTGTTTTGATCTATGCCATACCATCTTTACAGAGGTGTATGCCATGTATTTTTGTGATCTATGTGGTGACTAGCACAAGCATGCAAACTAGGCTTCGTGATGTTTCTGTTTTCAGGGACTTGGGATTTTTGCCAAGTCTGTTACTGCTGTTATTTTGTTGCCATGTATCCATGTGGCTACAGAGAGATCCATGCTTCTTTTGAGTATGTGCAGTAGGTATGTTGTTTAGATATAGTTGTGCTCTAACCATCTATGCCCCTGTTTGCAATTATGGAGTGCCCTAGCATGTCTTAATCTTGCTCTACTTTTGGTATAAAATGTTCCTGGCAGATTGTCAACATGATATTCAATTTTGCCAAGGTTGTTGTAGTTGATCCATACAGGCTATGAACTTGTTCTTGCCATGGTTAGCTTATTGAAGATGACATCTTGCTGTAGGTATGCTTGTTTTGTCATGCGTTGCTCTGTGATGAGTGAATCGAGCTCACAAAGGTGCCTTCATAATTCTGTTAATGCCATGCTCTGTTTTCTGCTAAGTCTGTAACCTATTAACGAAACTTGCTATGTTTACATGGGTGCCATCATATCTTCTGATCCTTTTTGGCTCATGGTCAGTAAGGGATTTTTGTTCATTTATTAGATTCATGCCATGCCTTGTTTTGCTATGATAAGTTCCTGTAGCATGTGTTTTTCTTATTCTGAACATTGGTACCTGATGCTGTTTGCATTTTTGCGATGCTTGTTTGAACCTGTTATATTGTGATCTAGCCGTAGCTCAGTGTTCATATTTTGTCAAGCATCTCCTGTAGATCACTGCCATATACTTTGTTTCTATGATGGGGTGCTGTAGCATAGTTACTTGATGTATTCTAAGTGCTATCATGCTGTTAGTCGCAGAATTATGTCATTCTTGTTTTGCTTGCCATTTGCAAACCGTGCATCCGTTTCCGGTGATCTTTATATCGATTTCGACCGAAATCATCTCATATTTCCATTGGCATTCTTGGTTTGCCAAGTTGCTGCCTTGTTCATCCTTTTTCTTCCGGAGCACGCATATGCATCGCATATCATATCTCGCATATCATGCATGTTTTGCATCATGTTGCTTGTACTTTTCCCGTGAATGATTGTGGTTCCATTGCTTGTGTTCTTTCTGTGGGTAGACCCGGGAGATGAGTTCGTGAATGATGAACCTGTTGAGTACGCTTACGAGGATCAAGCTTTCGACAACTCTGAGAACCTTGCAGCAAGATGACCATACCCTCGAAATCACTTCTATCTTTGCTTTGCTAGTTTGTTCGTTCTATTGCTATGCTGCGCTACCTACCACTTGTTATATCATGCCTCCCATATTGCCATGTCAAGCCTCTAACCATCCTTTCCTAGCAAACTATTGTTTGGCTAAGTTACCGCTTTTGCTCAGCCCTTCTTATAGCGTTGCTAGTTGCAGGTGAAGTTGAAGTTGGTTCCATGTTGGAACATGGATTGTTTTGGAATATCACAATATCTCTTATTTAATTAATGCATCTATATATTTGGTAAAGGGTGGAAGGCTCGGCCTTATGCCTGGTGTTTCGTTCCACTCTTGTCGCCCTAGTTTCCGTCATACCAGTATTATGTTCCTTGAGTTTGCGTTCCTTACGCGGTTGGGTGATTTATGGGACCCCCTTGACAGTTCGCCTTGAATAAAACTCTTCCAGCAAGGCCCAACCTTGGTTTTACATTTGCCTACCTAAGCCTTTTTCCCTTGGGTTTTCGCGAGCCCGAGGGTCATATTTATTTTAACCCCCGGACCAGTGCTCCTTCGAGTGCTGGCCCAAACCGAGCGATGTCCGGCGCCCCCTGGGCAACCAGGGTCTATGCCAACCCGACGGCTGGCTCATCCGGTGTGCCCTGAGAACGAGATATGTGCAGCTCCTATCGGGATTTGTCGGCATATTCGGGCGGCTTTGCTGGTCTTGTTTTACCATTGTTGAAATGTCTTGTAAACCGGGATTCCGAGACTGATCGGGTCTTCCCGGGAGAACGTTTATCCTTCGTTGACCGTGAGTGCTTATAATGGGCTAAGTTGGGACACCCCTGCAGGGTATTATCTTTCGAAAGCCGTGCCCGCGGTTATTAGGCAGATGGGAATTTGTTAATGTCCGGTTGTAGAGAACTTGACACTTGACTTAATTAAAATACATCAACCGTGTGTGTAGCCGTGATGGTCTCTTTTCGGCGGAGTCCGGGAAGTGAACATGGTTCGGGTTATGAATGAACGTAAGTAGTTTCAGGATCACATCTTGATCATTTCTAGCTTCGCGACCGTTGCGTTGCTTCTCTTCTCGCTCTCATTTGCGTATGTTAGCCACCATATATGCTTAGTGCTTGCTGCAGCTCCACCTCATTACACCATCCTTTCCTATAATCTTAAATAGTATTGATCTCGCGGGTGTGAGATTGCTGAGTCCTCGTGACTCACAGGTTCTACAAAAATAGTTGCAGGTGCCGACGATACCAGTGCAGGTGACGCAACCGAGCTCAAGTGCGAGTTCGACGAGGAATGTGGTCGTTACTATGTTTCGTTTCCAGATGATCAGTAGTGGAGCCCAGTTGGGACGATCGGGGATCTAGCATTTGGGGTTATCTTATTTTCATTTGGATTTGACCGTAGTCGGTCTATGTGTGGATTTTGGATGATGTATGAATTAATTTATGTATTGTGTGAAGTGGCGATTGTAAGCCAACTCTCGTTATCCCATTCTTGTTCATTACATGGGATTGTGTGAAGATGACCCTTCTTGCGACAATACCTACAATGCGGTTATGCCTCTAAGTTGTGCCTCAACACGTGGGAGATATGGCCGCATCGTGGGCGTTACACCGGGGAAGACGCGGCAGTGGATGCCCACGTGGAGAGGAGTACGAGGGTTCACTGGTTCGGCTGTGGCGTGAGGCTGCCGTCGCCGCAGAATAACAGGGGGTGTGGGTGACTAGAGGGATGCCCTGGCCAGCGGTGGGAGTAGTAGGGGCGGTGAGGCCTCCGCGGCATCACAGCCGGCCAGGGGTGGCAGGAGCACGCGGCACGACCGGCGCTGCTTTGGGCGGCTGGAGCAAGAAGACCAGAGGTTGAAGAAGCACTATGGCCATTGGATGGACATCGTACGATCACTGGAGCTAGACTCGTTCATATTGACTAAGTTGAAAAAGCCCTCCGTCCCCGTCAACTTAGTAGGCCCACAAGTCGGCCACCCACTATGGTGGATCCCAGCTAGCAGGGGGGTATTCATTTTTTTTGCATAATAAGGAGGCACTTCCTTGCGTGCGAAGATATAGCTGGTGGGTCCGACCTGTCAGCGGGGGGAACATTTTTTTCACAAAATACAGAAGCCCTTCCCACGTACAGTCCACGTACAGTGCGTAATAAGGAGGAACTTTCCTTGCGTGTGACCATGGACCTCGTGGGTCCCAGCCGTTAGGCTCACCACGTACAGTCCTCTTCCGATGACTCTCGTATGTTGACCACGCCGCGCCGAGCGCACCGAGGCGATGGACGACGGCGAGGCCCCAGACTGGAATGACCCGGACATGGGGAAGACGTGGCAGTGGAGTCGCAGACGGAGAGGAGTGGGAGACTTGACTCGTTCAGGTGCGGGGTGGGCCTACACTCAGCAGAGAATAACAGGAGGTGCAGAGTGGAGGGATGGCCTGGCCGTCAGCGGGGTAGCGTTTTGCTGAGGAGCTAAAAACAACGTCGCTGGACGCCGGAGGCTGGAGCAGGCGGTCCCGGCAGTGCTGGGGGAAGAAGACGAGAGATTGAAGAAGAATGCCGGCCGCTGGATGTAAATCCAACGCCTTCTTAGGCTTCGACCTACTGGCCCACGTGTCAGCCAGTCCATTTGTTTTTTTAGTCCGTTTGGTGGGCTGGGTGAAACAATGATGTAGCATCTATGCAGCCCGTTTATATATATGGTAGAATTTAAAGCCCATTTGCATTTTTCTCGAAATCCGCGGACTTGCTGGGCTGGGTGAAAATATCATGTTGGGCTAGACGGAGAAATGTTATAAAAACATAAACACATGATTGCACGTCTATTACTGCATTGGTCAGTAAAATCTCTGCAAGCTTATGTATGCAATCACTAGGAGTTAACTTGCCAAGTTATATATAAACAATTATTATTATTATTATTTTTTTGTAAGAACTTTCAACTTACGAAATATAATATCATTTAAATTTGATGAGTTAATAGTACGTAGGGTATTATTATTTTTTAGGCTAGACGTGGGACAGTTGAGTTGGTTCTAGGGAAAAGTACTGGGAGAAAACTCAGTTTACATCGAAAAAGAAAGTGGGAGAAAATTCAGATATAGGATTAATGAAAACGAAAAATAGAACTGAGCTATATAGGAAGAGGACGAAAGATTGAACAAAATAAAGAAATACAAATGGATAGGTGGTTGGTCCCATATGTTTGTGTACGAGACCTGCTGGGTCCACCTGAGGAGGGGAATATGTTGGGAGGAAGGAGATTCAAAGCACGGCAGCCGAGTGAACTAGTTTTTTTAACGGACAAGTGAACTAGTTACATACATAAGCAAATAGCCACTAAAAAAAGCAAACAGGTTAATGGGTTCTTAAAAGAAATATTTCGAACAAAACAGATAATTACGACACTTAGGCTAATGCATGAAACACTCAGATGATAAAGGTGCTTATAAACAGATAAAGTACAACATCTAGACCTTCCTGGCACGCTTGATCATGACGCTGCGGCTGTCCGTGTACTCGTCGGTTACGGGAAGCAGACACGCCCTCATGTCCAAGATCTGCCTGTACATGTCCTTGGCCGCGTAGGTTATGTAGGCTAGATTCAGAGGTACCTCCCACGTGTTCAGGTCCTTGGTATCGTTGTCTTGTTTCATGTTGGCGTATCAGGGGTCGATGATGGTCTCGGCGAGGTCAACCACGGAGTCCTTCTCCTGCCCGTTGCTGATGATCTTGTATTGCTTCTGGATGTCGACAAGCTTGTTGCACCAGATGGCCGAATCATCGCCTTCTTCCTTCTCTCCACCGCAGCGAAGGTGCAGTTGGCGCTGCCGATGAAACGGGCGAATGCTCCAGAACCTCTGATGGCCCTACAGAAGTGGTAGATGAGAACCTCGTCCCGCACACATACCTGGGCGACAGCGATCTGCTGGTCCCTATCAGAAGACGAATGGATGGGCACAAGGTCTAGTCCTGCAACCTTGTGCTTTCTCGCCCTGTAGGTACTGCTTGAACTCGGCGAGGCAGAGCTTCACCGAGTCCGGATCGTTGGTGTACATCACATTCAACTTGGTGCAGCCATTGGACTGAACGGCGAACTCAAAGGGGAACTCCTTGCTGAAGTCCATATCCAGCAGGCTCACCCCTCGGATCGCCATTGGAGTCTCTTCAAGTGAACGAGTGTGTAGGCAGCGCCAGCAGTTCGTTTTTCAGCTCTTGGGAAACTAGATTCAACAGTAAACTGAGTGTGTACAGGCGACAACATTTACTACCCCTCCCTCGTCCACTGCACGCCCGGCAGAAGATGCACCCTCGGCGCATTTAAACGCCTCCATTAAGAAAACTACTCCGGCCACACATCGGATCACGAGCGGGTCTGTATTGGTACTGTAATACCAGGAGTTAGTGGTCACTTAACTTAAATTTAATTAGCTTTAATAGAAATTTATACGTAAAACAAGCAATGCATTGGCTCGTTCTATCAGTGCCATAGGATCAACATGCACAACAATTAGAATTATTATTCGCAGGACCCACACGATCAACACATTTGTCGCACTTTCACAAAGATAATACTACCAAGTTTGAACTGTTTGTTATGGTTGTTGTCCGCTGCATCAACATGCCGTGTTTCCCAGCTTGCAAGATTCAGAACCAACAAATAAGATCCAAATAATAAGTAGAACAAAGATGCCTACACATCTCATTGATTCCCAGCTTGCAAGGTTCAGAACCAACAAATTAGATTCAAATAATAAGTACAACAAACATGCCTACACATCTCATTGATTCCCAGCTTGCAAGATTCAGAACCAACCCATTAGAGCCTTTTGATAAAGTGAATATCGGGATTAAATCCATCTTGGTTAGCCATGTCATACAATCGAAGAACTTGGCGAATGCTCTTGACCGTCACAACATCTGTAGTTGAGTATTCCTGTTTGCACAACACAAACCAGGAGAGCATGATTTCACGTTAATAGTGGCCTCCTTTACTTAACCTGCAGCTCCACTCGGATGAGGCCTGCTTGGAGTTCATGATTCAATTCATGCGCCTTTTTCTGTAGTTCACCTGAAATGAAGCAAAGATTGCATCATTCAGCTAGCAAGAAGTACTTGCTCTCGTGAGCTGGCAGGTTCTTCTTTAGTAGTTGCACTAAAATTGAGGAACATTAAGGTTGGCTGTCCGGCTCTTGTAAGGTGCCACTATAATTTTCTTATCCTTTTGTGCAGTTCCACTAAAATAAAGTGCCATTGTGGCGACAGTGACGACTCATCTTGAAAAGGCTAATAAAATGTTGCATGAGATTACCAGCAGAACTTGACAGAGATTTTGGAAACTCCAATCACCATTTGGTGCAGTTCCACCAAAATTGAGAGATGTTGCCCACGTGACATTTTAGTTGAACTACACAAGACACTCATTCCAAAAAAAGTGTTTTGTGCAGTTCACCAAAAGGTCACAATAGCAACAAGGTGAAATGGATATCCCTATCTGCACAAAAAGATATAAAGTAAACAGTTGCTAGTCAATAAGAATATACGAAACATATAGGAAATGAAAAGAAGCATCTTAATAATGTTCATGGCAATCACGCAAGGACAGTAGAAATTTTAAAACGTTAGCAATGCTTCACGTTACCGGAAGCATTACGATCAACAATGAGATTCCTCAAATATGGGATTACTTTAATGGTGGCATTGCTTATTTACCAGATATAGTAAATCAACAGCAGCTAAAGAGTTGGTTTAAGGGCATGGGACCATGGGGACACCAGGGCACTCAGCAGCGTAAAGGAGCAACATACTTATCATACTGGGGAAAACAGCAGGAGTGCCATTTGTAACACGGTTTAATTGCATCTTATCACTGGAGGCATTAGATTAACAATAACACTGGTTAGACATGTCCCTAAGGTAACAATGTGATCGCTTCATTTTACATGCGCCCTTAGATTAACAACAACAAAAGGTTGGTATAAGGACATGCGACAGTGGACGCATCAGCACAATGTACCTACAAGGAGGCATAAATTGGTGATGTAGAGTTTGTTCATGCTATGTGAGGGCAGCAAATCTAATCCTCGAGACCTTTTACTATGTGAGGGCAGCAAACCTAATCCTGGAGACCTTGTACTATGTGAGGGAAGCAAATATAATCCTGGAGACCTTTTACTATGTGAGGGCAGCAAATCTAATCCTGGAGACCTTTTACTATGTGAGGGCAGCAAATCTAATCCTGAGACCTTTTACAATGTGAGGGCAGCAATTCTAATCCTGGAGACCTTTAACTATGTAAGGGCAACAAATCTAATCCTGGACATACTCTGTTGACTTGTCCACCAGCCGCCACTTTCTATCCTTTTTTCAACCAATAATAGATCTGTTCCTTATCCAGTTTGTACTGCGTTTTCCCATTATTTCCCTTTTCAACCAAGAGACCGGTTCGGTATCCGGTCTCTACTACTTTCACCATATTATTTCCTCTTTGAATCAAGTCCTAGATTCATGCTACAACTTTCCCCCTTTCTTCGTTGTTTGAACAAAGCCCTAGATTCGAATGCATGAAGTAGCTTTACCTCTAATAATACTACAAATTTAGGTGGCTTTGGAAGAGCTGATGGGAGTAGAAAAAGATGCACATGCAGACACGTGGGGAGCTGGGGCAGTAGAGCAAGGCCGCTTTCGAAGAACTTATACCTGAGGGTAGTCGGGATGTCGGCGGCGGCAGGTCGGATCTGCGGACAATACGGCAGGAAGGAAGAAGGGTCGGAGGACCTCCCGAGCCGGCGCTGCGTCGGAGAGAACGGCACGGGCGGAGGATCGAGCCCGTCCGGCAGCTGTGGGTTTCCTCCCTCGCCAGCGATTACCGCGTGAACGATGCACCTAGTCCTCTACACACACCAGCCGAAGGGATCTGGCCAGATCTGTGACCAGCGCTGAGCTGAGAGAAAATGTCGCTACCGTTGTCTTGTTTATATCTCGAGAGGATGAGAGAATGAAGAGAGCAACCCTAGTAAAGCAAGCGCTCAGGCCCCTGCGTACATATATAGTGGAGTGATTATCTTTTTCTCTCCACAACAAGCGTTTCAATTTGTGTACGTGGCATTAAAGAAAAGAAACTCTCTATTTAAGGTCACTACATGTACGACTCCTACTTACTACAACTAGTAGTAGTATTGTTCACTTGTGCTCCCCGGCCCTCCATTCATTGAACAACCCCATGGGTGAATAAACATACAGTACTAGTATTTATATAGAACGAACAAGCTCGAACTATTTTCGCGTAGTTAAAAGTTGAGGGCGGGGCTTTTCCCTGGCAGTACGCGCGGGAGTTTTCGCGTAGGCGGTTTGACAGAGAGGCGAGGAGGGTGAGGGAGTAGCGGATTCAACTTACTTACTGCTGGAAAGGTCGGGCTGTGCGATTTGACGGTGCGTTACTGTTTGGATCCATATGTTAGAGTTAGTTTGGGTTAGTTTGAACTCAACTAACCCAAAAATATCCAAACAGGAGGGTTAGTTTGGGTTAGTTTGAACTCAACTAACCCAAAAATATCCAAACAGGAGGGTTAGTTTGGGTTACTGTTTGGATCCATGTGTTAGAGTTAGTTTGGGTTAGTTTGAACTCAACTAACCCAAAAAAATCTAACCCACCCAAGAGGTGCTTATTTGGATTAGTTCTTCTCGGGACACTAAAAAACACATTTTTCTCTTGCTCTCCCCGCAGCAGATCCCTCCCCACTTCCTCGAAGCTTCTCCTCCTCTCCCTCCCTCCCTCCCTCTCACACCGCCCATGAAGGCACCTCGCCGTATCCGCGCTCCATCTAACCCTGTCATCCAAACACCTCTTTCGCTAGAGTTACTTCAGGGTTAGTTCAGGATTAGAATCTAACTCTAAACTTTAACTGAGTTAGAGTATCCAAACAGGGCCTTTGAGAGAGACGAATAGGGAGAAGCGATACGAGCTGCTGGATTACTAGAGATAGGTGTCGCACGGAAGCCAAGAAATATGGTGATAGCGTGGGTTAGCCATGTACTAGTATGATGTAACTACACTGGGCTGCCGTGTTTCGTACTCTTCCAGTCCACTGTGGAGATGATTGGTTGATTTTATATCGCTGAATAATATAAAATGTTATGAGTGCAGACGCTCCACCCCGAGGTTCCTTGCTCCTTCTCGGTCGTCGGGAATCTATGTTCTTCCACTCTATTTTTTTACGTGAGCTTTGTTCATCCTTTTGCCAACACGCGACACATCTAGCATCAAGGTGCACGTGTCATGCAAGGATCATTCCATCTATATGAAGAACACATGGGACTGGAACTACGAGACGGACATGTACCCTAGAGTGGACGTGCGAACCTGTGTAACATAGCGCAGTAAGTGAAGTAGAAAGGCACAAATAGTATGAACATGCGTGGCATATAGGCATTTGTCTCTTGCTACCACTAAATGTTGTACGTTCAATGCCCGGTGATGTTATGGAGTACGTGACTAAGTACTCTACTACTACTATATTAATTGGAGGCACATATTAGGTTTTATATTTGTTTACGTGTATGCCCTGAGACCTTCCAACTAGACGTGTCTTTCTCTCCGGGTCCCACTTTGTATCGTTCATACCACTAGTACAATACTGCTACTACGTGTGGTCTCCGACCCAGAAGTGGAGACGCTATACCATGCTGTTCATGTCCCACTCCTTTTGCTAGCGTGTCCGACATCCAGCACGTGTCGTGTGTTTGGCACTCCTTGGTCGTAAGAGTTGAAATGCTAGCATTCATTAGAAATAAAAAATAAATATAAATCACCTGTGATACTATACCACGCGGTTTCCTTGCTCCTCGATATCGGAAAAAATACTTCCGCTCGCCGACATGTGGGACGTCGACCATCCTGGTCCACTTGCCATGCCCGCAGAACTCCAAGGGAGAGTCACCCCGGTCGGCGCGCCGCAGTAATTACTAATGAGCCGTCAAATCACAGGCCCAACTTTACCCACTATGAAGTTGCTCGGACGAAGGAACCATCATGACTTTGAATTCCGCTTCTTGAAGAAAACTACTGTACCAGCAGTACTGCTAGCTACAGTAGTTACTCCAGCAGAGGCCTCCATTGGTTCATAGGATAGGAATTTTATAGGAATATGAAAATCATAGGAAGTGAGATGACATGCATCTCAATTCCTATAGAGAAAGATATGACATTTGATGCATAGGATAGGAATTTTTCCATTGAGTCTAGGCTAATGTACCGGTAATTTGCTCTAAAAACTACAGTAGTAACTAGTAGTACTGTTACATGCTCGTAATTAATTAAACAAATGTACGGGCGACACAGACACACACACTAACTACTAGTACTACTACTTCTCACATGCTGGCCAGAGGCCGTCGTTCTCCTTCTCGGCTTTGTCGGCGACACCCCACCGTTCTTGGATCTCCGCCGACCTCTCCGCAGCAGCGCGTGCGTCCTCTTCTTTCTTGCGGCGGCGGGCCTCTCTTTTCTTGAGTGCTTTCTGACTTTTCCGCTCCCTCTGTGCGGTTTGGCCGCCTCTTGCTCTACCGCCCATTCGGCCTTGGCAGCTTCAAATTCTGCCCACATAGGTGTGAGGTCGCGAGCGGCGATGAACTCGGCACAGCGGGATGCCACCGCTTGCCTACCATTCTGTGTGCGGTCGTGGGCGGCGAGGAACTCGGTGCGGCGGGATGCCATTGCTTCCTTACCAGTTAGTGTGCGGCGCGGTGGCATGAACGACACTTGGTGACAGCTCTGGGGTGGAGTAGCCAGACAACCGTAAAGTGCATTGGTTTGTCAAGAGCTCAAGGACAGAAGACGAAGGAAATTTGGATTCCCCTTCAATTCTGGTCATTTATTACCGAGTAAAATGCATTGGCGGTCATTGAACTTGTCTTGATAGCTCACTTTGATCATTGTATATGAGATATGGTGATTATACGGTCACTGGCTCAGCGTATAGCTCCATATTTTTCTGGTTTACCAGTCAAACAGTCCGCATGCGCCTCATCAGCTCGTGTTCTTTATCTATCTATCTATGCGGGCCTACCTGTCAGTGGAGAAAGAAATAAAAACCAAATTTATGCGTATGTGACATTACTGTTTGATGTTTGTTGGAGGGCTCCGCGAACACCGAGCATGTATTCACCTGGCTCATCACCAACGGTCGTACTCGTGACTCGGCGCCTTGCTCATGTATATCGTCCATCACAACGACAATCTATAAAACAGCCTAGCTAGAGAGGGTACTATGGTGCGGAGTATGTACTATCGTGAGCAACCGATCATAGTGCCACTGCACACGAGTGTGTGTCTGATCGATTCGTCAATTATTCATAAGTTATGTATGGCTGTGTGGTGTCTAATGGTGGTCATCGAATGCTAGCTGGCGACAAGAGCGGTTGCATGGACGCCTGGTTGTCAATACGTGCCGCATACGCTTCAAAGGCTCGTCATCCATGAGTTCACATTTTACCACCATGCGAGCGTCTGACCGCCCTCGCCTACCGAAAGCCCTTCCATCGCTAGCGCGCGCTTCCCGCCTGAAACGATCACTGTCTCTCCAGAACGTCAATGCCGCAAACACCGGCCTTAACTGCAGGTGCGGTTGGTGTGTCACTGACATGCGGGCCTGATGCCCGCTGGGCCCACATGTCAGTGAGACAACGCACCTGCGGTTAACTCACTGAACCAGCCTCCGCATTCACGCCCGACGCGACCTCTCACTGGCCCCGGCATTGCAGCAGCGCGACGGCCGAGAGAGCGCCACCCGCGCGACATCCCGGTGCAAGTGATTGCTCCGCGTTAATGACACCATGGCTACCGATGAACCTACTCCGGTGCCAGCCATCCATTAGTCTCCCGCGACTCGTTGCCATTCGCCCGCTATATTAACTTGAGCCCAAGCTCCCAGCTATAGCCAAAGACCCACACTCATTCTCCTCTGGTCCCTTCCTTGTATTGGCACCACTCCAACCATGGCCTCCGAGTACTCCAAAGCTCTCTTGGACGTACTGTCGCAGGAGCAGACGAAGGACATCGGTTGCTCCGCTCCGGGCGCGCTCCAAAGCTCTCTTGGACATACTCCCGCAGGAGCAGACGAAGTACACGGTAGGTCGCCACCGCTCTAGTCCCAGGAAGGCCACCGCTCCTCCACTCAGTCGACGCCAACCTTGGTGGGATAAAAGTCGGCAGCCGATTAGCCGCTTGACGGCGACGTGGAGGCGGAAATCTACATAACCTTGTGCTCCGGAGGAGGAGGTTATCGAGGCGGATAAGGAGGAGGCAAAGGCAATGGTCGGCTTTCTCGGGTTCATGGCCGTACATGGTGGTCGGGGCCCGGCGATCGTTTAGATTAGGTTTACCGTAGGTTTTAGTACGGTTTGTGTGAAATATGTAATGAATTTCGTCCAGTTTATAGGAAAAGTTCTGGAAATGTAATGAATTTCATCCGGTCAATTTGAAATTTGCTTTGTTTGCACGAATTTCGTCCGGTTAGTTCATATAGTTGTCGAAAGGTATGCAGGCAGCATTGGATGGCATCCACCAGTGTCCTCGGACAGATGCCGGTGTAAATTTGAGGGCCAGCGCTAGAGATTCCATAACTATCATGCTATAATCGCTAACGGTGCTCCATTATTTCGCAGGGAGCAGTTATCCCTCGATCAAAATTAGATCCGTTGTGTTTCGCACTCCTCCCACGTAAGAGTGTAGACTCTTTCTTACATAAAAATGGAGCAAGTGGACGACACTGTAGCACGTCATATCACTCAAACTAGCCCGCCTAACGCGCGGGAAAGCACCGCCCTCGTCATTTTGTTCTAGATTTCTATCAATCGATCGCACAAAAATGTTACGCTTTGCAAGTTCAAAAGGAAAAGGCGGCACACTTACAACTCATACGCGTCGCGTTCACGTCGCACCCCCGACAGTCCGGCTCGCAAGCCGCTCACCAGAGGGGACACACGTTGTCTTGCATTTTCACTGACATGTGGGACTGCAATTGAATAAACCGTCGATAGCCGAAATCTAATCGCTCGGCGGGCATCAGCTGAGATGAGAGAGACGGGGGAGGGAGAAGAGATCGCCCGCCCTCCGTGCACGAACTCCAAGAAATATGTGGTGATAATGTGAGGTGGGCCATGCGGGAGCCCGCACCGCTTCCAAACCCGCTTCTTACCGCCTTGGCCCACCAGAACCCCTTCCCCACCCCACCACCTCCCCGCGCGCGCTCCCCCCTCAGAGGCCAGCTGCCCGCATTCATAGCAAGTAGTACCAGTAAAATTCTGGGCTATAAAGGGCATGTACAATGGTTGATAAGATAGTCTAATCAGAAGTCTTGCATGTAATTTAGAGATGACAAAAAACATGTGTACAATGGATCATCTCTTAGCCTTATCTTCAATAACTAGTTATTCCTAAAAACATGGTAAAACATATTGTGCTAAGAGATCATCTATTGTCTTCTCGGCAAGCCCGCTTATGTGGAGGAGAGAGAGGCATTGACAAAGTCAAGGAGTGGGATCTGCAGGAGCTCGTCTCTACACGTGCTCCTAGGTATAAAAAACTAATTCTAAAAAAAGAGGCATAAAAAACAATTGTGTCTAAAAAAGAAAGGTAAAAAACATTTGAGAGGAAATAGATAGAGAGAAAGTGAGAAAAAGTTGTAACCTTATAGTGAACTCTATGGTAGTATTACATGAGGAAGGAGGGAGTGGTGCACATGCCAAGTTCACTGGGCTGCCGTGTTTCACACTCCTCCGTCGTAACAGTGGAGACAATAGGTTTCATCAAAATTAAACAATGAATACTCGTTGCTCGTCCACTATATCGGAAAGAATAGTTTCATTCACCGACTTGTGGGACGTCGACCATCCTGGTCCACCTGCCATGCACAAAATTATCCTGGTCCACCTGCCATGCACAAAATTATCCTGGTCCACCCCGGTCGTAGCGCAGGCTAAACCTTTCCCACTATAAGTTAGTCGGACGAAGGAACCAACATGACTTCGTTGAATTCCACTTCTTCAAGAAAACTTACTCTACCCGCAGTACTGCTACCACACGCGAAGACTGGACGGCACTGTACCACGTCATATCACTAAAACCAACTAGGCCAAACTAGCCCGCCTAGGATCTGTACTCCCTCTGTTTCAAAGTTAGTAGTACAAAGTTGACTCATCTATTTTGAAACGGAGGGATGTCTCTGTACTGCTATGATTTTGTGTTTTACATCTCTGTACTTTTGCTATGATTTTCCTAACCTATGAACCAAATGAGGCCTGAATGTATCCGTGTCGACTATTGTCTGATCGATCGCTAAGCCTACAAATTTTGGAGCTTGGGCTATTGGCCGATCAACGACGTATCAGTATAAGCGTACCACGAGCTCATCAGCCCTAGCATTTCTCTTCGGTGAGTGTTTTGCAAGTACTATAGCTCACACAGTAGCTAGCCTACTAACACCAAGAATCATCAAATAAGCCCTGCTGATATGATAAACAGTTCAAACTTACATCTAAGCATGCCATATATTACATCAAAAGCTGGTGAGGATACATCTGTTTCCATAACTCGGAGAGGGTTCGCATGATTCACTATCAAACAAAAGTAGCAAGTACCGCCCACACAAGACAGTGCACTAGCCCTAAGATGGTTTGATAACACGCATCGTTCTGGTAATTAAACACAGGGCAATGCAAACTACCCTGAAGGATTAGTGCGACCAACTATTTCTTGTCATCGATCTCTCGGGTAATGACCATAGCACGGACAACGGCATGGGAATCGATCTCTGGGGCGATGTCCACAGGACTGACTGCGACATCGGAATCGATCTCTGGGGCGATGTCCACAGGATGGACAGCGGCATCGGAATCGATCTCCGGGGCGGTGCCAACAGGACGGACCGCGACATCGAAAACGATCTTTGGGGCGTTGTGCACAGGGCGGCCTGCGACATCGGAATCATCAAGGACGTCCACCGGCAGCTGCACAACCCTAACATATTAGCAAGCACATTGCGAATAATCAAAAACCACAAGTTTCGGTAATAAGCCATTATTTTTTACCTTGTGCAGCTCACCGGGGGATCCCATCCCTCCGGGGGGCATCTCCTCGTCCTCGATGGGGGCCATCACCTTGCCAGGGGAATACTGCTTTTCAATGGCGACTATCTCCTCAAACTTGGCCTTGAGCCTTGCAAAGGTGGCCATCAGAGTTTCTGGGGTAGGCACGGTGGGGCCCTTGCTGTTCTTCCAACTTTCTTTGAGGAGTTCGTCCGCCAACGTCATTAACTCTTTGGCCAGCGCTTGTTTCTTGGAGTTCTTCGTCTCCATTGGTTGGCCAGCCAACATGGTCAACTTGTTGGTCGGTGCTCGCTTTCTAGAGATCGCTGTCTCCAGTGGGTTGTCCGCCGGCAACTCTCTGCCTAGTGCTCCAGGATCCATCAATGAACTGACAAACAAAAAGCAATCGAAAGGAAACCACAATCGCAATGAAAACAGGAAAAAAATAGCCTGTGAGAATCGGTCGGTGCTTCACAAAGAGAAGATTCTTGGAATGAAAATATAGCAGCATCACTGATTCGCCCACCTTTCCTTCGTCGGTACAGAAGAAAAATGGCAGAAGTGAGTAGCCTGGAGTGAGGTTTTCTTCAAGAAAGGGGAGAAAGGGCTTCAATGAGCATTCCAGTGAAATGATGGTTGCTTTGTCCAGTCCAACTTCGAGGCCACTTTACCACTGCTGGTAAAGGTGTGGGTTTTGTGATATGACGGGTCATGACGGCCACACCAGGGTGACTGGTGAGTTTCGACTGTAGCACCTCGCTGTGATTTGGTGCATGGCACGCAGGCCCGGATGCTTTGATGTCCTGCATGTCGATAGAGCGGCAAGTCATATAGGAGTGGTCAATATTGTGCACCGCGACCAAGGCGGAGAGGAAAACGAGAGAACTACGTAATTAATGCATGAGTTTAATTAGGGTAGTTTTGTAAAGTATGAGATACATTCCTCCAATCGCAAAATGCCTTGGTTGATGAGATTTGAGATTTGAGCCCTATAAACAGGAAGGGAGATTTGAGATTATAGATTTGAGATACTGCACGCGGTGTAGTCTAGTCACTTGTTGGAATCTCTAGAAAGACTTATACCGCATGATTCTTTGCTTCTTCTTAATACTACGTACTACTACGCCGACCTGTGGGACAGCCAGCAGCATCCGGGTCGACGTAATACGTGTCATGCACTAGATTAGTGTGTGGAACGGAAGGGGGGCATCACTCCGGTCGATGGCCAGCCTCGACGCGGAGCAGTCGGTGCACCGGGAAGCGGCGCTCTCTCGGCCGTCGTGCCGCTTCAAAGCCGGCACCAGTGAGAGGTCGCCTCCGCTCCGGCCGGGCATTAATGCGGCACTGACGCTCGGGCGACGCTGACCGTTTCACGCGGGAAGCGCGCGCTGGCAAGGGAGTATAGGTTTTGAACCGTTTCATGTGTAGTACTGGTAGTTTGCAAAACTACTCAATTATTGCACTCAGTTTCCTAAGAAATTGTGGTAAAAACATTACTCCACAACCCACTTCCCTTCTCCTTCCTCTTCCACCACCCGCGCACATCCGTGGGAAGCGACCGGTTAACCCTTATATTGGAGTGCTAGCACAAAAAGATGCATGCATGACCACTAAAATTTCGAGATTAAACAGCCGCTCCGGCGGGAGTATGGCGTATGTTGTTACCTTCGGTCAGGCCATGGCTACCGGGCGACGACGACCAGAGAAGAGGCGGCGGGAGGGGAATGAATGCAACTACTGTTTGGGTTCGCCGCAGCATCACGTGTACCCGCGGGTGCACAAATTGTAACATACGTGTCTGCTTAAGTGGGCATCACGTAACTGGTGTGTGTGTGTGAGAGAGATTCTGAGAGACAGAGTGCGTGTGTGCGACTCTACTCTTTGGACATGTACTCAACCTTTTGCATCGGGATATAAGTATAATGGTATTTACTTTAGCTAGTGATTTACGTGGCCATGTTAACGTGGTTGTGTAAAAAAATGTCACTTCCTGCTCGTGATTTGTGTTATATAATTACAAGCAAGATGATCGTGCATTGCACGGAACAACAATATGCATTTTTTTACAAAACACATGTTGTGATTTACCCATGCAGGAGTAATCCCATGTGTAAAAACAAATGATATTTCGAGAATTTTATTGGAAAACTGGTATCTCGAGAATATCATCGAAAAAATGAAAGATGAGAGATAAGGTGAGGAGAAGTGGAGCGTGGTGGTGACTGGTGGTCGGAATGGGCGGAGGCATGGGGATGGACGGCGCCGGCAGGCGGCAGCGGCCACCATGCTTGATTGTTCCGGAGACTTTCTTTTTTAATTTGCTCAGCAATGAGGTGTGGGAGATAAGGATGTGGAGAGAGGTGCGGCTATCTTTTGTAAAATTATCATAGTTTGCTTTCTATCCGTCAGATATAGATCAGACGGTCTATATTACAAGATGGCAGGCACACCATCATCGCCAACTCAGTTTTTTTATAAGGGTACAAATGATAAGTTTGCTAACTACTAAAGTAAATTGGAATTTGCCCATGTTATACAAGTAAATTAAGGTGATTGTTTATCATACGGGTAAGGGTGGATGAAGGGTGGTAGGAACAAATGCTCCGCCTAGAGCATGTGTGTGTGAGATGGAGTCTCAGTGTGTGTGTGTGTGTGGGAAAGACAAAGAGATGGAGTGTTAGTGTGCGTGTGTGTGCGTGTGTGTGTGATGGAGTCGTACTGTGTGTGTGTGCGTGTGTGTGTGTGATGGAGTCTTACTGTCACTACTAGGAAAAGGGCTATAAATGATATGGACAGTAATGGCGCACCAGACATGTGGTGCGCCACTACTATATACTAATGGCGCACCATGTGTTGGTGCGCCATTAGTGTCCAAATACTTATGGCGCACCACATCCACGGTGCGCCACTAGTAACAATTTTTTTATTTTTTTTCAAAACTAGAAATGGCGCACCAGGGGATAGTGCGCCATTACTAGTTAAACTAGTAATGGCGCACCACATCCACGGTGCACCACTAGTAAAAATTTTTCAATTTTTTTTTCAAAACTAGTAATGGCGCACAATGGGATAGGGCGCCATTACGAGTTAAACTAGTAATGGCGCACCACATCCACGGTGCGCCACTAGTAAAAAAATTTCAATTTTTTTTCAATTTTTTTAAGTTTTTTTCAAAACTAGTGATGGCGCACCGTGGGAGTGGTGCGCCATTACTAGTTGAACCAGTAATGGCGCACCACTCCCACGGTGCGCCATTACTAACTTGACCCAAAAATTCCACCGAATGCACACCCCCCCTTGGACCGCCTTTTCAGTTTAAAAAAATAAAAGAAAATGATGGAAATGTCAAAAAAATAAAAGAAAATAAGTTTCCCATGTGATATGTGGTCTAGTTGTTGGGAAAATTTACAAATATGAATTTTGACTTTATTTGCAAAATCTCTCTGGAATTTGTAAAATGGGCATAACTTTTGCATACGAACTCGGATTAAAAAGTTTTTTATATGAAAAATCATCTACTCGAAAAGTTACATCCGAATTTAACGGGGAGAACCCCGTTAATCATTTTCAAAATCCTAACAGAAAAAAGTTACGGGGCTTTCAAGATCTAGAGGCAAAAAAATTCAAAAAATTTCAAACTTACTAGTGGCGCACCGTTTGCTAGGTGCGCCACTAGTAACAGAAAAAATAATTGGTGTTGAATTTTTTGTTGGAATTTTTTTTCAAAAAATGATACGTAATATGACCGGGAAGTTTGAAATATTTTTCAAAATTTCATCATACTCATGAACATGAACAAAGTCCTAGACATCAACAAGGTTTAATAGGATTGATATGGTAGATATATCAACAAGTGCCTGTTAAGTGAGGTGGTGCTGGGGTTGGATAGAACTGTGAAGTTAAGCGTGCTCGGGCTGGAGTAGTATGAGGATGGGTGACCTTCCGGGAAGTTTGACCACTTAGTGCGATTTGACTTGAGATTAAGCATATTGACCCAAGATTAAGCCATAGTGACCCGAGATTAAGAAAAAAATTTGAAAAAAATTTAAAAACAAATTCTGAAATTTTTTTTGAAAAAAATTTGTTACTAATGGCGCACTTCTATGTGGTGCGCCATTACTAAGTCAGATAGTAATGGCGCATGGCGTGAAGCGCCATTAGTATACCAGATACTAATGGCGCACCAGTGGTGCGCCATTAGTATTTAATACTAGTGGCGTTGTACTAGTGGCGCACCAGTAGTGCGCCATTAGTAGGCAAAACTGGTGCGCCACTAGTAGGCCTTTTCCTAGTAGTGTGTGTGTGCGTGTGTGGGGGTTGGGTGGGTGGGTGCATGCGTGCGTTCGTGTGTGTGTGTTTGTTTCTGTGTGTGTGTGGGCAGAGGCCACCAACGATGGGGTGCGAGAGAGAAAATGCCCGTAGAGAGGGAAGAGAAGGTGTGTGCGCGTGAGAGTAGTTGACATCGAGAGAACGTGTTTGTTCGAGAGACACCAAGGAAGACTACTATATATCGATGGTGCATGTAGGTGGGAATTAAACGAAGGGATGGTCTTAGTGGTTTCAGGGATATACGGGAAGAGTGAGAGGGGGTAGCTACAAGGAGATTGTTAAGTGTGATCGAGTGTGTGTTTTACCCATCCAGGCGGAAGTTATGTGCACACAAGAAGAGAACGATTCGATGTGGCGTTAGGGTTGAGGGTAATTAACTACGTATAGAGACATAGAGACCTTCAACGTGCATGTGTGAGAGGTATACATGTATACGTGGGATGTGTGTGTGTGTGCGCGCGCGCGCATGATCGAGATAAAAGAAAGAAGACATAAGTAATAAGCTAAGATCAAGGACATGGGAGAGACAGATCAGTATGACAATATGCATGCATGCGAGAATGCAGGGAAGAAGGCCCAACAATTGAGTATGTGTTTTTGTCTTTAAGAGATAGTGGCGTGGGCTGGAGCATGCATCTATGGCGAGCAGAGGGAGTGAGGCACAACGATTGTGCAAAAGAGATCAACCTATAAATGAAAGAAGGTTGATGGAGAAACAAATAAATAGAAAGATAAAGATGCTAGCTAGTGTGCGTTAGAGATAGGAGTCTAGTGGATCAGAAGGCTGAGTTATGGGTGTGGGTGTGAGAGAGATGAATAAAGGGTGCATGTGACTCACATACAAACAAATATCAGAGAGAAATGAGATACCGAGAGACGGAGTTTGTGTCTGTGAGAGAGAAAGATATTTCAAAACGAGAGTGATAGCTAGAGAAACATATGAGGGAACACAAGATATCTCTAGGGAGAGACAGTGAGTGTGAGCGACATGCAGGAGAACAGTGGAGAAATATGAGACCCTGGGAAACAGAGTTTGTGTTTGTGTATGAGAAAGAGATATTTAAGAGGAAGAGTCGTAGGTTCTCATACCTAAGGAGCGAAAGACATCTCTGTATTAGGGGTGTGCGAGTGGCACACAGGGGAATAGTAGAGAGAAATGAGACCCCGGAAAACAAAGTTTTGTGCTTGTGTGAGAGAAAGTGATTCCACATGGAGAATCATAGTTAGAGACACATAGCAGGGAGCGAGATATACTTAGAGAGAGATAGAGTGATGAAGGTCGACGGAGAGAGTACCGTTAGTGTGTTACGAAGATAAAAGATCATTGTCAACATGCACGTAGCACGAGAGATACCCGAGAGACGATGAACGCGTATAGGTCTAGAGAGATAGTCCTATATAAGCATGAGTGATAGTTATATGAGACTAATATCTGGATTAAATGGGATTCAAATATTTAAACTGGAGATCACGACATCGATAATATCATAATGCAAATTGGTGTATCAAACATGCATATTCATTTGAATTTGGGGACACGTGTAATGTTATATAGTTTATCAATATTGGTGATCCATAGATTCTTTAATTAGAAACAATGCATGGTTTATATGCAATTAATGTCTAAACGGGATACACTATATGTTGCGTGTGTGAAACACATTATACATGTTTGAGAAGTAAAAAAAACCCCGCATGAAACACACATTAATTGGAGATCGTTAGAGAGGAATGCATACATTGGATTTCAACATGAAGTGGTTTCAAATATTTGAAAATCCAAATTGATGGATACAACCTTGTGAATCTGAGATCATGCCATTTGTAAACCATATTTATGTATAAAGGGTGTTGTGCTTTTGAAAGTATATATAAAAAATGATGTATATAGAATTTTATTCCAATCGAAAATGCATCCTGCCCGAAAAAAATAGAATACAAACGGGATTCGAATTGAGTTGGCATGGTAAACGTGCACTCTACAAAAGTTGAACAAAGCGGGGAAAGTCGCAGTAACCGCCCGAAACCAAAATCTGCGAGATGGAAATTACTACTGCCTATCCCTGCCACGCAAAGCCTATCTGCTCGATTTGTGTAGGTTTTGATAGGGGTAGGTTTGTAATTTCACTCAAATGTGACATAACCGCCTCTCACCCGGATTCATACACGGTGGGCGCCAAAACACAGTGTGTCCTCGGCCGAAATTGACTCCCTCCCTGATTCATACACGGTGGGCGCCAAAAACAAACTCTTGTCGGCAAATATTCGGTGTATGCGAGATTACCGTCCTATCCCCAAACGACTAATATTGCTGTGATGTAGGAAATTTGAAACTGGGGATAAGTTTGTAAATTTCCTCGCATTTGAGACAAGCGCGCCCTGAAGACATGGTTCCCCTTCATCTCCACCTCCATTTCCCCATTCGTACTCCGTGGGCGCCAAAACACCCTCTCCACCCCAGCCTCCACCGTCCGCCACCCCATCCACCGCCGTCCTCCTCCACCATGCCGGAGCTGATACCCCGACGCCGCCGTCCATTACAAGAGATCGACCTCTCTCATCCACGGCTTCAGACCAGGATCCTTGCATCCCGTCCTCTCGCTTCATCCCCGCCGTCGTCCACCTTGCCGGCGCTGGTCCTACGATCATCTCGTCCACCGCGGCCCGCCGCCACCATCTACCCTCCTAGATCAGCTTCCACGCCGCCGACAGCCATCGCTACCGCAGCACCGTCAAATTCTTAGCAGATGCATACACAGCGTCGCACCAGAGGCGGTACTCTTTCGTACCTGCTCAACTTATTTATCGCAGCAAGAAAATAGGTCGCCACTGCTTTACTCTGATTTCTTGTCCATCACTTACTTGCTAGTTGAGAGCAAACATTGGTTGCGAAGTTGCCTTTCTCCGGTTTGCACCTTCAGATCCGCCATGGCACGCTCAATACTATACTCCCAATGCTTATGGTTTTTCCCTTTTATATTCCACACTAGTTAAATCACAGTAGACTAAATTTCAAAATTGGGTCAGTCGATTTTTCAGAGCTCGGCAAAGTTTGCCGGTGCGAATGAAGGGGCTCGGGTGGGGACTTTGGTTGGGGGGCGGGGGTGGGGCCTCGCCGAACGAAGAAAACTCGACGCGGGTGGAGGCGGGGATGGGGGTGGGTGTGGCGGAGGAACACAGGCGGTGGGGGCCGATGGTCCGGCCGGCGGCCTGTGCGGTGTTCTGTATGGGAAGAATCAGAGACGAGGAAGAAGAAGGGTTAGGAGACGTAGGATCTTCATTCAACCGCCTGAAATGGTCGACTGACCCAAATGCAGGCATGCCTTTATATTCAGTACCATCATCGTGCCTGCTTAGCACTGCTCCTGAATCCATCAAGCTAAACAACGTGCCACTCATAATTCCAAACTTGTTGCTCAAGTACGAATCTGATATTACTAAAATAGATAACATTTAATTGGTCAGCTAATGTTCCTACTTTACTTTCGAAAAAGCACCGGCACCACATATAGAGAGATAGCAGGGAGTTGCTTTCTTAATGCGCTCTGGTTCATCATGTGTGGGCACTGCGCAACGAACATTTTATTATCCGAAATCTGCTTGCTCTTCTTTAGCATGTTCCTCTTCTGTTCTTCTTTAATAAGTACTCTCTCCGTTCCTAAATACAAGTCTTTGTATAGATTCCACCATGGACTACATATGGAGCAAAATGAGTGAATCTACACTCTAAAATGTATATGGATACATCTGTATGTGATCCATAGTGGAAATCACTACCAAGACTTATATTTTGGAACGGAGGGAGTATGATAGTAGTACAGTATGTTCCTTGTAGTGAAGATGAGTAGCGACATTTGTAGTGTAGAGGTCTATATGGTCGGTTGGTATGGACACTTTGAACTCGTCGGGCCTCATTGATTCGTAGGATTTTGTAAACATGGGAATATGATTTGTAGTGGCCTGCCCACTTGAACCCTATAAGAATAGCAAGGAAATGCGGGGAGCTGTGTCGCCTTTGAGAGTTACACTGATATTAACAGTACCGCACCTTTAGTTGAAGAGAGCTGGTATCCGAAGCCTTTCTAGCCGTACCGACAATACTAGCACATATATTCCAGCAAGTTCCACTTTGCTGATTTTACTTTGATGCTTATGGTTTTCCCGTTATATCTACACTATGATCTGTGTAGCTGCTTTGTGTCGCACTAGTAGCAGTCCACTCTTGAAGCTAAACACCGCAATGACTTACAAAATTGGCACCAAGGCATTGAGTGCCATTCTGGATGCAATGAAACTCATACGCTCCCCACCTGTTGACTCTTGTTCAGAATATGATCCTAATGACTCTTGTTCAAAATTGCCACATATAGAGAGATAACATGGAATTGTATTTCTATGGGCGCTGTGATTCATCATGAGTGGGCAACCAACATTGTATGCAATTAAGCGGAACCTCAAGAATATGCTTCCTCTTCTGTTCTTTAACATGTTCCTCTTTTGTTATTCTGTATTTAGTACGTACAGTATGTTCCTTGTCAGGAAGGGGAGCAGGGACATCTGCAGTCAACAGCTGATAGAGCCGGCATGTACTTGATCGATAGGCTTTCAATTACTAGCGGCAATACAACACCGTATTTTCAAGGCAGTTCCACTTTCCCGATTTATATATCGTGGTTATGGTGTACCCCTTTTATGTACACTATGATCTGCCTAGTTGCTGTGTGCTCTTGTTATCATGGTTTGGCAATAAACTCTCTATACAGTATATTTTGAACCTATCATCTGCCAACTATCCTTACTTTTGGAGCCTATTTTTTTGTGTACTTGTGCCAGATTATATAAATGCACGCACCATATTACAGCACACATGAGCTCTCTCATCAGAATCCAGTGATAGCACACAAGTGTTTACAAGGGCGCCCCTATATTAGAATATCCTCTACATTACAAAGATAATCTCACAACTATTTATGTTTTCATGGTTCTCAGATATTATACGTAATTACAGTGAATATCAGAATCCGCGCATCAGAAGAATATTGTGGAACACTGCAATGACTTACAAAATTGGGACCAAGGCATTGAGTGCCATTCTGGATGCAATGAAACTCATACGCTCCCCACCTGTAGATTCTTGTTCAGAATATGATCCTAATGACTATTCTAACCTCGAGGAGTCAAAGGAAGATGGCCTGTCATGTTCACCCATCAAGGTGCCTGCTCTAATTTGGCAAGGTTTTATTGATTGCGTGTATCTTGCATATGTTGTCTTGCATTTCTTCTACTTTGTTGCACCGCCATCTGGTTAGTTTTCTCATCATATATGTCGAGATGCCATGCCCACCATTATCAATACATATTCCATCTATCATCATACCATGTTTTTCCACTCAAATGTTGTTCTTGTGCATCAGACATCAAAAAGGAAGAGGGTGATTGCCGAACCTGAAGGAGCACCAGCAAAGTCCTTGAAAAACGTGGTTGTGCCAGAGAAATCAGACAGCACCCCACTTATATTGGCTGTACAACCAGTGACACAAAACGTAGGACCGACTCTAGAAGACTGTACCCATACTTCACTGGCCACACCACAAGCCCCACCACACAGGACCTGCACTCCAGCAAAAGGTATGCCAATTTCAGTTGCCATAGCACCAGCCGTAGCACAGAAAAATCCCACTCCAGCAAAAAGGACAGCAAGTCCACCGGCCGAAGACCTATCCCACCTGCAGAGACGGCCAATTCCTGCAGATTGGAATCCCATTCCAGTTATTCCCAGTTTAAAAGACAATGCTTTCAATATTGATAGGGACTACGTGCATATATTCTCATCATTGGAAGATTATAGTGAAGACAAACACCATTTTCACATCTTCCTGTCCCACTTACGTGTAAGTGCTATTATTCATGGTGATTATTTTCTTGTTTTCTGTTGATTGAACACATCAATGATTTACATTACATTGTTGTAAGTAGGCGAGGGTCAATCTGGATAGTCATGACGAGAAAAGCTTGCTTGCGCTTTTCAAAGAAGCATTGCAGCAGTATTGGTGTTACCTGAGGAAGTCACACTTTGATGGCAAGTCTATAAACGAATTTCTGGTGAAGTCTCCTGTGCTAAATTTAGAAGACATTGAATGGAAAAACCTTGTTATGCACTGGTCTCGTTTCGAGCATGAGGTACTATCTATGATATCGCATGACAATTTGAACTTCTACCTTTCCGCATGTGCCTTGCGGATCTTTTTTGCAGGAAATCTGCTCGAAAAAGATTTCCGGTTTGAAAAGAAAGACAGGATATCGCAAATATGTTGCCCGCTGCTTTGCTCTTGTTAGTACGTGTTGTCTCGTATCACTGTACTTGCATACATACCTGGTTCATTATGTGACAGCAGTATGCATGATAGCTTGCTTATCAATTGTTCGTTCCAAATTATCTGATCTGTATGAATGGTTACATTAGTGTAGAATATATCCAATGCCAATGAATTTTTTTATCTCTGCATTGTTCTTGTAAGTACCTACTGTCCTTTATCAGTGTACTTATATTGACAGGTAGTTGTTCATGTAACATCACTCTGCAGCTTATTTTCCTTTGCCCTCCATTTTCTACACATAAGATCTATATTTACTCTTACCATAAGGTTGGATAACACCGATGGTACTGAAGAAGTTTAGCTCTGCATTGCTCTTGGCTGTACCTTTTGCGTGTATCGCTGTACTTACATTTATAGTTACTTGGTTATGTAGCATCACTCTTCATCTTATCTTAAATATTCTCCATTTTTTCTTATATTGTCACATCTATATTTACTCTTAACAAAATGTAGAATAAAGCCAATGCTTATGAA
This sequence comes from Triticum aestivum, assembly GCF_018294505.1. Classification (NCBI taxonomy): domain Eukaryota; kingdom Viridiplantae; phylum Streptophyta; class Magnoliopsida; order Poales; family Poaceae; genus Triticum; species Triticum aestivum. The sequence continues at coordinate 516,261,724 of NC_057799.1, read as the reverse complement.
GAAGATTCTATGGTAAACTTCTTGAATTGCCCCCCCCCATCACCATGGACAAGGGCTTTATAGAGCCTGCCTTCACCAGTAATGTAAGTTTGCCCTTCTCAAGCCTTCAAACTTTCTTGTGTATATTTGGTTAGGCATGACTGCAACAGCTGTTTATTTTTGGTGTTTGCATCAAATTGCATGTTTAAAGTTTATTACGTACTCCAATTCATAAACAAAAGTTTGTCCTTCTCAATTTAAGTTTTAAGTTGTACAACCAAGTTCCTTCTTCATACCATGTAAATTAAACAATACAGAGCAAGTGATCTTATTTTGCCAATCTGAAATGGGATAAATTGATAGCACACTAACCATTGATACTTATGAGTTCTTGATCTGTAATCCATTGGTGTCGTGAAGCTGCCAACTCCTTCAAAATGTCATTTCCTGCCATGTCTTGACCTGAACAATACCATATTGTGTTAATGCTATTTTAAACTATGTCACTTTATTCGTCAGTAAGAAATGTGATGAATTGTCAGCACTGATACTTATATGTGCAAAACCTGTCATCTGTCTGCTTGTTTTATCTTTCAGAGTGAGGAGGATATAAGTGTCAAACAAGTGCAGTCTCACCGGCATGCTCAGCTGCTTGCGCTGCAGCTCCCGAGTAGGGCTAACCTTTCTTGAACTCTATTGAAGTGCTGTCGGTTTTGTATATTATTTTGTCGGCGTGTTTAGTTGCACTAGTGGCGATCTTTGATGCCCAGTGTATGTAATCTGCTGTTTGCTTGTGCTTTATTATGATAGTGGTGAACTTTGATGCCCAGTGGATGTAATATGCCGTAATTTCTTTATTGTATAGTCTAGGTTTTTTTCTTATTCACGATGCTGCAGTTATTTTACTGTATATATATCCTGTCTTCGCAGTAAACCGGCCAAACCGTAAAATTACGGTACATAATCAGGCCGTCATGCAAATCACCATGTATGATCCGCATCATGGGCCCCGTCATCTTGGTCCGTTAACAGGCCTAAATGTAAACTGGCCCACTAGTAGATTCATGCCTTTAATAGGCCAAGTAAACCGCCGGCCCCATTTTCCCAAGAAAACTCAATGGACCTTTAGGAGGCTGAAAAGTAGGTTGGGCCTGAAACATGCCGAACAACTCACCAGCCGACAGCAGGCCGAAATAGACCCCGACCCATGAATGTGCCAATCAAATCATGGGCTTATAACAGGCCAAAATTGTCTCGGTCCTTGTTTGGCCCAATCAGATTATCGGCTGCGAGCAGGCCGGATGCAAACCGGGCCGTAGTTAGGCCCAACTATATGACGGGCTTTTAACAGGCCAAAGTTAATATAGGGCTGAAATGTTAAACGGGCCCTTAATAGGCCGAAACTAATATCAGGCCGAATTACTAAATGTGCCTTTAGCAAGTGGGCCCAAAAGCATAGCGTCAAGTTGACGGGCCGAATCTGATATGGGCCATAATTTAGCCCAAAGCCTCTTAAAGGGCCGGACCAGATCTGGGCCGTAATTTGGCCCAGAACGTGGTAGGCTTTTAACGGGCCGGATCTCATATGGGCCATTATTAGGCCTGGAACGTGGCAGGCCATTAATGGACCGGATCAAGTTGGCAGGCAATTGGCCCAAAACATGGCAACCAGTTAATGGGCTGGCCTACTAGGGTCCTCAAAATCTTGTGGGCACACAGCTGGGCCGGCCCATTAATGTCGGCGAAATCTCGTAGGCCTTTAGCTGGGCTAGCCCATTATGGTCCAAAAAATTCTTGTGGGCCTTCACATGGGCCGGCCCATTATGGCCCGCAAAAATCTTGTGGTCCTTTACCTGGGCCGACCCATTATGGCCTGCAAAAACTTGCGGGCCTTTAGCTGGGCTGGCCCATTATGGTCCGCAAAATCTTGTGGGCCTTTAGTTGGGCCGACCCATTTAAACTTTATGGGCCACTTTTGGGCCGGTCCACGTGTTAACATATCATAGGCGCATCTCGCCCATTGGATGAGTGACACCTGTGCCAACACGGAGCTTACACGTGTTTCCTACAGCCAATGATGATTTTACACGTGGAAAATCCCCATTGGTCCGGGCTGTTAACGGGTTATCGGATCCAAAACCGGACCCGATAGCTTAACGGCGTTCCGTTACGGTGGATGCCACGTGTCGGTCACCGTTGACGAAAAAACTTCTGTGACGCGCGATTTATTGTCATGGAAGTGGACACTTCCGTGATGATAATTTTGGTAATGTCATGCAACACTTCTATGATAGCACAGGTATGACTATCTTGATTCTGTCATAGATTTGTCATGGATGTACATGCATGACAGAAAACATGACCTACTGTGACAAACACATATCATCATGGAAGTGTATTTTTTTGTAGTGAAAGGATTATGGTATGAAGTTGCATTATCATCCAGGAAAGGCCAATGTTGTAGCAAACGCTTTGAGCTGGAAGAGTTATGTCAATACCCTCATAAGCGGAGGATTACCAAAGGAGTTAGCCGAAGATCTCAGGGAGCTTCGCTTGGAGATAGTCCCTAGAGGTTTTGTCGCAGCAATGGAGGTTCAGTCAACATTATTGGGAAGGTTTCGAGAAGCTCAAAAGGATGATAAGGAGATTGCTGAGATAAAGGAGAAGATGAGCGAAGGAAAAGCCAAAGGTTTTCGTGAGGATGAGTATGAAACTTTATGGTTTGAGGACCGTGTTTATGTACCCAATAATGAAGAGATCAGGAAGTTAATACTTCAGGAGACCCATGACTCGCCATACTCGATACACCTCGGAAACACCAAGATGTATTTGGATTGAAGGAGCGTTTCTGGTGGACTGGTATGAAGAAGGATATTGCGGAGTATGTCGCCGTGTGTGTTGTATGTCAGAGAGTGAAGGCAGAGCATCAGAAGCCAGCAGGATTCTTGCAGCCTATGCCGATACCCGAATGGAAGTGGGATAAGCTTGGCATGGATTTTTTCACCGGATTACCCAGGACCCGATCGGGATATGATTCTATCTGGGTAGTAGTGGATCGTTTGACCAAAGTGGCTCACTTTATCCCAGTGAAAACCATCTATATGAGTGCAAAGTTGGCCAAGATCTATATGACCAGGATCGTATGTCTGCATGGAGTTCCGAGGACCATCGTATCAGATAGAGGAACACAGTTCACTTCAAAGTTTGGCCATCAGTTGCATCGGACATTGGGTACTAGGCTAGAGTTCAGTACAACCTTTCACCCGCAGACAGATGGACAGACCGAGAGAGTCAATCAAATTCTGGAGGACATGTTGAGAGCTTGTGCACTAGATTATGGATCTAGTTAGGATGATAATTTGCCGTACGCAGAGTTCTCATACAACAACAGCTACCAAGCCAGTTTGAAGATGGCATGTTTCGAAGCCTTGTATGGAAGAACGTGAAGGACATTCTTAATGTGGGATGAAGTTGGAGACCGTCAGTTGTTTGGACCAGATTTGATCAAAGAATCTGAAGAGAAGGTTAAGTTAATTCGAGATAGACTGAAGGTAGCTCAGTCCAGGCAGAAGAGTTATGCAGACTCAGAGCGCAAGGAGGTAGTCTATGAAATCGGAGACAGAGCATATCTTTGTGTGTCACCTCTGCGAGGAGTTAAATGCTTTGGAGTTAAGGGAAAGTTAGCCCCGAGATTTGTAGGACCATACCGAGTTTTGGAGCGTATGGGAGAAGTGGCCTACAAGGTGGCGTTACCCGAAGGACTGTCAGGAGTTCATGATGTGTTTCACGTTTCCCAATTGAAGAAGTGCCATGCTGAGATGGCCGATATTCCTCTGAGAGATAAAGTGCCCCTGGAAGCAATTCACTTGGATAGTGATTTGACCTACAAGGAGAAACCTGTCAAGATTCTCGAGTTTGCAAGCCGAGTTACACGCAGCAAGGTTATCAAGTTTTGCAAAGTCCAGTGGAGCCACCATACCTAGGATGAAGCCACCTGGGAGCGAGAAGAAGACCGACGGAAAGACCACCCGCACCTATTTTCTAGTCAACCCGAATCTCGAGGGCGAGATTCATCTTAAGGGGGGTAGGTTTGTAACATCCCAATTTTAGATTTGGATGTTATACATAGGACATCATATGCATATCATATTTTATTTGCATTTCATTTGTGATCCTTGAAATCTTAAGCAACTCAAGGACCCACGCAGAGAGTTGGGGATTTCATTTATTTTCATATTTGAATTCTTCTCAAATTTGAAAAGGGGATCATTTTTATTTTTATAAGTTTTCTCTCCGAAATATTTCCAGTATAAAAATAAAAGAGAGGAGATAAAATGACTTCTCCAAAATAAAAGAAATATTGGCGGAAAAATGTTAAAATCCAATAAATAATTTTATTTGGAATTTTGTTGCTATTTTATTTGAATTAGAAAAATATGAATTTTTCAAAATTGCATTTTTAGGCCAGAAAAATGTTCCCTTTGTTCTAAATATTTTATCTAGACGGCGAAAATTGTTTTGGCGCTTTTTAGAATTTTTTATATTTATTTAGGATTTTCCCTTTTCGGCGGAATTTAAAAAAGAAAAAAACGTGAACCGACTCTGGGCCATGCCCGAGCCGGACATGTTCCGCCCAGCCCCTTTATAAGGCGAGGCCCAAGCTGCCCCAGCCCAAAGACGCCGCCGCCCTGCTCTGCCGACCGCCCCGCCGCCGCCCGTTCGCCGGAATCGTCGCGCTGCCACCAGTTTTTTTTTGGTTTTTCGGTAAACCCTAGATCCGGTTTTTTTCGAGTAGATCGGTTCGGTATTTCTAGGTTTCGCTGGTTTAGATCGGTTTTTTGTTTTTTTCGGTTCAGATCTAATTTATGAACGTTCATTCGTTTAGATCTAATAACGAACAAATTCGTTCATTTGTCTCTGCTAGCGGACGTTCGTCCGATAGATTTTTCTTTTTCTGTTTTATTTTCGCTAGGGACCTATCCGCGATTTTTTTATCGCAGATTAGCCCCTGAGCTTCAAACCCTCGCCACTTTTTAACCGTTCGTCCAAATCCAGTGAAACCAACGCCAAAATCTTCGCCTCGAACCCCTCTTTCCAGTTAATCAACTTGAACAAGCTTTTGACAAATTAAAATTTGGTTTCAAGAAGATTTGAATTCGAACTTCTTTTGATCGTAGTTTCAGTTCCCTAGCTCCGATTCGATTGATTCTTTTGCAAATCGAAGCTCTTCAGTTGAACTTTCAGATTTGATCTTTCTCATCTGAGTTTTACCCTTGAATCTATGCTTGAGTGCTTATGTATGCTATTGTTTGTTTGCGATAGAATTCCTGGAGTGCGAAGCATGCTACTGCGAGTCTCTAGGGTTTGCAGATCGTCAGCAAGGCAAGTAACACTTCAATCATATCCCTTATTATCTAGTTTTTATGCTTTAGTTTCAACCCTCAAACATGGCATGAGTAGGACTGTTAACATGTGGGTATTGAAGTTCTCAAAAAACATGTGGGTATTGGGAAGTAGATGATGAGGTAGAACCTATTGCCCTTTTATTATCAAACCCTGGGAGTTACTTCTACGTTATGCTTATACTGCTCTGCTATGCTTGTAGACGTGGTTTGGTTGAGTGATTCATGACAGCTGTGAGATTATTTATAAACTAAGGGTTTATTTAAGGTGGCTACTTTAATAAACATTTGGGTGGATTGTTGGTGGGCACCTGGGGAATCCAGTGTTGTCCAAGGAGATCTCGGGGCATCCGTGTGATCATCCTTTGGTTCGCCACCCAGGCTCAATGGGATCATAAGATTATTCATGCTAGAAACTTCCGTGTGCAGCCACAAGCCATTATGGGCTCTGGCATAGTTGAGTATGTTGTGTGACCTCTTTCAGTGGTAAACTAGCAGATGTAGGGGATGTAGGTGGTACGGTTTACCCGTCGAAAGAGTTAATGCTTCTGAAAGACTGTGTCTCGGTCATCCGTTTCTCAAACACCATGTAGTGTGAGAAAACCAACGTAGGAGATCGAGTCTTGTGGGGAAAAGTTCGCAAACCTCTGCAGAGTGTAGAAACTAATCATCGTTAGCCGTGTCCCCGGTTATGGACATCTTGAGTATCTGGTACTTGAATTATTGATTTGATCTCATCACGTTACTTAATTAATTTTTTGGGTTGTTAACTTCTAATTTGGGATTGAGATGGGGTTACCATTCTCAATGTTTTTCATCTAACTTTTTAGATATATAAAATATATTCCTTTGTAGTAGGGAAAAATTGGCTTTTCGCAAAAACTTGTCAACCGTAGAGCCTCCACCAGCCAAATATGCATGTAGTGTTAGCATTTATTTTGTTCATTGCTCTACAGTGTTATTTTGCCAGCATATTCCATGTGCTGACCCGTTTCGGGCTGCAACGTATTATGTTGCAGACTTTTCAGACGAAGAGGTGCGGTAGGTCATTGTCGTGCACTCAGCTATACCGTTGGAGTTGATGGACTCATTTACCTTCGATGCTTCCGCAGTTATCATATTTAGATGGCCTTAAGCCATATTATTGTAATAAGTGTGTGATTGCACTCTGTTATAAATCCTTCAAGTACTATGTGTGTCAGCATTACCGATCCAGGGATGACACTTATGCATAGAGATTTGACCGTTTGAGGTCTTTATTAGATATGGTGCGATCTATGATGTCTCTTACCGATTTACGACTATCATTTTGGGGTTATGCATTAGAGACAGCTGCATTCACGTTAAATAGGGCACCATCTAAATCCGTTGAGATGACACCATATGAATTGTGGTTTGGCAACAAACCTAAGCTGTCGTTTCTCAAAAGTTTGGGGCTGCGATGCTTATATGAAAAAGCTTCAACCTAATAAGCTCGAACCCAAATCGGAGAAATGCGTCTTCATAGGATACCCAAAGGAGAATGTTGGGTACACCTTCTATCACAGATCCAAAGGCAAGATATTCGTTGCTAAGAATGGATCCTTTGTAGACAAGGAGTTTCTCTTGAAAGAAGTGAGTGGGAGGAAAGTAGAACTTGATGAGGTAATTGTACCTGCTCCCGAATTTGAAAGTAGTTCTTCACAGAAATCAGTTCCTCTGATTCCTACACCAATTAGTGAGGAAGCTAATGATGATGATCATGAAACTTCAGATCAAGTTACTACCGAACCTCGTGGGTCAACCAGAGTAAGATCCGCACCAGAGTGGTACGGTAATCCTATTCTGGAGGTCATGTTACTTGACCATGACGAACCTACGAACTATGAGGAAGCGATGATGAGCCCAGATTCCGCAAAATGGTTTGAGGCCATGAAATATGAGATGGGATCCATCTATAAGAACAAAGTGTGGACTTTGGTGGACTTGCCCGATGATCGGCGGGCCATAGAGAATAAATGGATTTTCAAGAGGAAGTCGGACGCTAATAGTAGTGTTACTATCTACAAAGCTCGAATTGTCGAAAAATGTTTTCGACAAGTTCAAGGTGTTGAATACGATGAGATCATCTTGTAAGTGCATCTAGTGCCACCCTAGTTGGTTTTGGAGTATTGACGACAAACCTTGTTGAGGGACTAATGTGTTTGTGAGAATTGCAGGATAACACAGGTAGTAGTCCCTCATTGATTCGGTTTGCCTCCCGGAGATGACCCCTAAAAATGTGTGAAGACAATGGTGGTATGTGAAGATATTCACAATGAATACTATGACTCGAGAAGACATTCACATGAAGACTATGGAGTGCGAAGACATACCTGTTTCGTAGTTTCCTTTTCTTCTTTGATGAGTCATAGGAACCACCGTACTGTTAAGTGGGGTCCAAGTGAACAAAGTCAGAGTGACTGAAGTGATGCTCAACCAAATCCTATGTCTTCGAGTGAAGACAATGAAAGCAAATCTTATTCAGAGTTGGATGAGTCAGCTTTACTTGTAGCCCAAGTCAAGGTGCCGCGTGTGTTCCTTAGTGACCCAGGGTCATTTCGGACAAATCAGGTCAGGTTGCCTAGTGGCTATAAATAGCCCACCCCCTACACCATAAATTGGTGGCTGCTCAGAGTTAGTGCACGGCTTTTGTCGTTTGAGAGCAACCCACCTCCGAAGCTTTTGAGAGAGAGAAATCCTTGCGAGGACAAAGCCCAAACACCCAGAGCCAAAGAGTGTTAGGCATCACTGAAGTCTTTCTGTCCGCGTGACCTGAAGACTTGTTACACTTGAGGACTGTGAATCCTCCAGCCGGTTAGGCATCGCGCTCTGAGCATCCAAGAGTCATTGTGGATTGCCGGTGAACGAAGTCTGTGAAGGTTCGGAAGTCTACCTTGAAGACTTACCAGAGTGATTGGGCGAGGACTGGGTGTCCTTAGCTCAAGGGGAATAAGGTGAAGACGTGGTCTTCTGAGTTGAATCTCAGCCTCCCTAACCAGACGTATAGTTGTCACAGCAACTGGAACTGGTCTAACAAATCCTTGTCCGCACCAAGAGACTGGTTATATCTTCTCCCTCTCTTTACTTACAGTTTGTCTTTGTGAAGTCATTGCCTGCCTGCGCTACCTGTTTGACTTCACTATGTGACTTCTATTGTTGTTTGGCTTCCTACTATCTTCCTTCCTGATCATTACTACTTAGCTGCTATTAGTCTTCGTGCTTTCACTTCATTGAATACTTGACTATGGTTTGCCTAGTGTAGTCTACCTTCCGCTGCATGTTAATAGGTTCGTTTCTATTGTTTGTCTTTGAAACTTCCATGTTTTGAAGACTTTCATAAAAATCACCTATTCACCCCCTGTTGTCGATAACTAGCACTTTCAATTGGTATCAGAGCAAGGTAGTCCCTTGTTCTGTGTGATTCGGTTTAACCACCTGGAGTTTTAGCTATGTCGACTGCAGGGATAATCAAAGTCTCCGATGCGTGCCCTGTCTTCGATGGCACTGATTACCCCTACTGGAAGAATAAGATGTGCATGCATCTTGAAGCCATTGATGTCGATCTATGGTATGTCGTCAAGAACGCCGTTCCCAAGACTGGTGAAGGTGTCACCCCTGCTGATGTCAAGAAGTTCGTTCAACTGGATTCTACTGCGAAGAACATCATCTATGGTCATCTGACCAAAGGACAGTATGGCCATGTGAGCGCTCTGGAAACTTCGAAGCTTGTCTGGGACTGGCTCTCCAAGGTCAACGAAGGCGTCTCAACCCAGAGAGATAAAAGGATTAGTGTTCTTCGCAACCTCTTCAACCGCTTCAAGAGAAACGACAATGAGAATGCGCAGCTCACGTTTGATCGCCTCACTGACATCACAAATGAGCTTCATGCTCTCGGCGCCACTGAGATCACCAAGCATGAAATCGTCAAGACACTCCTGAGATCACTTGACAACTCAATTGACACCCTGGCCCTGATGATTCAAGAATGCCCTGACTTCAAGACACTCGATCTGTCTGACATACTTGAGAGGCTCAACACGCATGAGTTTCAGCTATCTGAGCAAAGAGATAACTATGGTCCCAACTATGGCCGAACTCGCGCTTTGAAGGCAAAGGCTGTTTCCTCATCTGAAGAAGAATCTCACTGCAGTTCTAGTGATCATGCAAACATTGGAAAGGAGCTTGCTATTCTTGTGAAGAAGTTCCAGAAGTTCACCAAGAAGAAAGGCTTCAGAAAGTCTTCACGATCCAGCTGAAGAAATGATGAAGATTCTACTCATGACCACAAGAAGAGAACATGCCACAAGTGCAAGAAACCTGGTCACTACATCTCTGAGTGTCCGCAGTGGGACAATGAAAACAATTAGAAGAAAAAGAGCAAGGAATATGATTTTTATGACAAGAAGAAGAAGAAATCCTCAAAGTCTTCTTCCAAATCTTCATCGAAGTCTTCATCACACAAGAAGAGCTCATCTGGCAAGGCTCGTTCTTTTGTTGGCAAGGAGATGGATTCAGAGGAGGAGTCTGCTTTTGAGGAGGCGGAGGTGGAGTCTGAGGAGGAGTCCGACTCTGGCGTTGCTAGTCCGGCTCTAGCTACAACTTACGTTGCCAAGTCCATCTTCAACACTGAAGCAATGTCTCCATCACCAACGCTGATGCTAATGACAAGGATTACTCCGCTCCCACCTACTGCTTCATGGCACGTGGTGCCAAGGGTATGACAAAAAAGTCTTCAGAATGGATTATGGATAGCGGATGCACTAATCATATGACTGGAGATCGAAGTCTTCTCATGGACTCAACCTTACATCCATCTGACAAGAGTCACATCACATTTGCTGACACTGGTAAAAGCAAGGTATTGGGTCTAGGTAGAGTTGCAATCTCAAAGGATCAGCACATGGATAAAGTGATGCTTGTTGAATCCCTTGGTTTCAACTTAATGTCTCTCTCAATGCTTTGTGACTTGAAAATGATTGTGATATTTGGAAAATATCGTTGCCTTGTACTAATGGAATCTGACAAGTCTCTAGTCTTTGAAGGGTATCGAAAATATGATTTGTACATGGTAGATTTCTCAGCAGGACCACAGCTTGCCGTATGTGTTCTAGCAAAAGCTTCAGAGTGCTGGCTCTGGCATCAAAAGCTAGGGCATGCTGGCATGAGGAACCTGTACACTCTCGCGAAGAAAAAACATCATAGGCATCGAGGGCGTCAAGTTCAAGAAGGATCCTCTGTGCGGTGCCTGCGAAGCTGGAAAGATGACGAGGGCCAAGCATCCCTTGAAGACAATCATGACGACATCTCAACCCTTCGAGCTGCTACACATGGACTTATTTGGCCCTACTCACTACTCTACTCTCACTACTACTGCTTGTCTCTATGGCTTCGTCATTGTTGATGATTATTCAAGATATACGTGGGTGCATATAATCCTCTACAAGACTGAAGTCCAGGATGTCTTCAGACGCTTCGCCAACCGTGCCATGAATAACTATGGCGTCAAGATCAACCATATCAGAAGGGACGACGGCACTGAGTTCAAGAACACCGGCATCGACCTTTACCTCGATACATTGGGCATCATTCATGAGTTCTCCACTCCGTACACTCCTCAGCAGAATGGCATCGTGGAGCGCAAGAACCGAACCCTCATTGAGATGGCTCGGACGATGCTTGATGAATACAAGACTCCAAGAAAGTTCTAGCCCGAAGCCATTGATACTGCATGCCATGTCATCAACCGTGTTTATCTTCACAAGCTTCTGAAGAAGACATCCTATGAACTCCTGACTGGTAAGAAGCCAAATGTCAGTTACTTCAGAGTATTTGGTGCTAGGTGCTGGATCAAGGATCCACATCACACTTCAAAATTTGCACCGAAAGCACATGAAGGTTTTATGCTTGGTTACAGAAAGGATTCGCACTCCTACAGAGTCTTCAACCTCTTTCACTATAAAGTGGTTAAAACTGTAGATGTGCGGTTCGATGAGACTAACGGCTCACAAACAGAGCACCTGCCAAATGTGCTAGATGAAGATCCACCTAGTGAATCCATCAAGCTGATGGGAACTGGAGAGATCATACCTTCTAAGGCACAGGCTGAAGAGGAACTCATCATTTCTGCACCTAATCAACCTGAAGCCATTGCTTAGCCTGAAGACAATGATCAGCAAGAGCAAAATCTTCATCCAATTCATCCTCATGTTGCAAATGAAGTACAGATTGAGAAGATAATTGACAGCATCAGTGCACCAGGTCCACTCACTCGTTCAAGAGCAACACAACTAGCAAATTTCTGTGGGCACTTTGCATTTGTCTCAATATCAGAACCCAAGAAAGTTGCTGAAGCCTTCATGGAACCTGAATGGATTCAAGCTATGCAAGAAGAGCTTCAACAGTTCAAGCTGAACAATGTGTGGGAACTAGTCAAGCGTCCTGACCCTCGCAAGCACAACATAATAGGCACCAAATGGATATATTGCAACAAGCAAGATGAGCATGGTCAAGTCGTCAGAAACAAGGCTCGTCTCGTTGCTCAAGGATACACTCAAGTTGAAAGGATTGACTTCGATGAAACATTTGCTCCTGTGGCTAGGATTGAAGCCATTCGCATATTGCTAGCCTACACAAATCATCATAACATCCTTCTGTATCAAATGGATGTGAAGAGTGCCTTTCTCAACGGCAAGATTGAAGAAGAAGTGTATGTTGCACAACCACCTGGCTTTTAAGATCCAAAACATCATGATATGGTATACAAGCTTAACAAGGCATTGTATGGCCTCAAACAAGCCCCTCGCGCTTGGTATGACACACTCAAAGACTTCCTGAAGAGCAAAGGCTTCAAACCTGGTTCCTTGGATCCCACACTCTTCACGAAGACATATGATGGTGAACTGTTTGTGTGCCAAATATATGTGGATGACATTATCTTCGGCTGCACTAACCAGAAATACACAGATGAGTTCGATCACATGATGCAAGAGCAATATAAGATGTCCATGATGGGTGAGCTAAAGTTCTTCCTTGGTCTTCAAATTCGTCAGCAAAGCAACGACATCTTCATATCTCAAGAGAAATATCTCAAAGACTGCCTGAAGAAGTTTGGAATGCAAGACTGCAAAGGTTACACGACGCCAATGCCAACCAAAAGTCATCTGGGTCCTGATGCCAATGGTAAAGAGTTCGATCAAAAGGTATACCGCTCCATGATTGGTTCTTTACTTTATTTATGTGCATCTAGGCCAGATATAATGCATAGTGTTTGCATGTGTGCCCGATTCCAAGCGGCACCAAAGGAATCACATCACTTAGTTGTGAAGCGAATTCTTCGATATTTGGCTTACACCCCAACACTAGGATTATGGTATCCAAAGGGCTCCGAGTTTGATCTAGTGGGATTCTCGAATGCTAATTATGCTGGTGACAAGGTGGATCGCAAGTCTAGATCAGGCACATGTCACTTTCTGGGACGATCACTTGTGTGTTGGTCTTCAAAGAAGCAGAACTGTGTATCTCTCTCCACTGCTGAATCTGAATAAATTGCTGCTGGATCTTGCTGTGCTCAGCTTCTATGGATGAAGCAAACACTCAAGGACTATGGCATCCATCTGAAACAAGTACCACTCTACTGCGACAATGAAAGCGCCATCAAGATTGCCAACAAACCAGTTCAGCACTCGAAGACAAACACATTAAGATTCGTCATCACTTTCTCAGAGATCATGTCATGAAGGAATATATTGATATCATTCACGTCAACACTGAAGAGCAATTGGCAGATATCTTCACAAAGCCCTTGGATGATAAAAGGTTTTGCAAGTTGCGGTGTGAGCTAAATATCTTGGAATCCTCGAATGTCCTGTGATTAGGCACACATCCTAACACTTATGCATGTTGATGACTTAGATGTGCAACACACGAAGTAATGTATATCTTCAATAATGAAGACTTACACTCTGAGTGTGAATACATTAATGCGGAATTTGACTTCGGAGCGCCACGATAATTCTGCGCCGTGTCTGTGTCTAATACTTCCTATACGGTGGGTAACGCCACCACCAAATCCTTATTTGGAGTGTTTTTTTGGGCGTTACATTTGCTAAGTCTTCGCATTTGATTTATCTTCAACATGGATTTGTCTTCATGATGATCTTCACTTTAATGATTTAGTCTCACTCAGATATATACATATATTTGTGTTCTGTCCTCTACATCATTCACTTATAACTATGTCTTCTCGTTTGAATCTTTTGAACTAAGTGAATGTGATCGGACCCTAACCTCTTCTATGCTTCTTCCTCAAATTCTATCTATCCAAATCATATGCATTCTATTGAAACCGTCGAATGTGTTCTCTACGTCCTTGTCAGCAGAAGATACAGAGACAAACATTGAATCTGTTTTAAATGCTCAATCCTAATTGCCTGAAACCCGGAGAAGCCGGAACGACCACCCGACAGTCCAGGCGTGCGTGGGAACATGGAACAACTTCCAATGTGTTGCATGTTCGCCACATGTCTCTCAGATGTGAACCGCCAGGGGCACCTGCGTAATTGTCTATGTTGTCCCTCTCCTTATAAATGCACATCACATCGCGGTCAAAATCTTTCTTCCACCTCTCCACCTCGACAAACCCTAGAGCCACCGCTAGCTCTCGACGACACCGGCGACGAAGCGCTTAGCTGTCGCGACCTCTCCGACGCCGTCCTCACGCCGGCCACGGACATCGTCTTCTCCGCCGCCACCATAGGTGTCCTCCGTCGCCAAGTTAGGGCACGGAAGATCGAAGTGCTCGGCCTCCTCTCTACCTCGTCTAGCAGTTCTTCGTGTGCTAATTAAAACTCACTTTTACTGCCTTTTTGATCCGATTGATTCATCCTTTTTCACCAAAAGTAGTTTCTCTGGCTACATCGTTAGATCTATCCTGTTCCGCATCTCATAATATGCCTAGTATATTCACTTATGCTTCACATATAGTTAGATTCCTCACTTGTACGTATTCTTGGATTCGTACAAATATGGAACCAACTCCCAACATAAAGTGAATGTCTTCGCACTATGAGGTCAATGTCTTCTAAACTGATTTATCTTCAAAATCTTCTGAGAATGCATATGACCTCTTCCCCTTCCCTCACATCTCTAATGCTGTCACAGGTACATGTCCGTGGGAGAATCCCTTAGTTCTCATAGTCTGCATTCATTTGCAGAATTCTTACAGCATCACATTAACTCTCCCAAAGCTAGTTCTTATCTGACCAGCAGACGGAAGACTTTGACAGCTTTGAAGCCATTCAGTATGAACTTAATGGCCACAGAAAAGTCTGCAAGGAAGGGTGGCAGGCAGCGCCGAGGGGGGACATCAAGGGATTTTCCACCAGATCTCTCTGAGTTGTATAAGACTGATCCAGAAGAGGATTACAATCAGCGCAAAACTCGAATCAAGTGGATTCGACGATATTGGGCCGAGCAATGGTTCAAATACAGGTTCGTGCCCCAGGAGTATGCTGAGGAGTATGCCATCAAGAGTCCCTGGGGTGATATTCTCTTTCGAAATCTTCAACCCAAGAACAGAGCTGAAGATATTGCTCAGGGTTTCTACCCCTGTATGGTCCGTGGACCACAGCCTGCCAATGTCGACCCATCATCATTGCTGTGGTGTCATGACGATAATCTTTTCAAGCACAACTTTCAGACTGCAAAGGCATCGGCCAAAGAGAACAAGAAATCGCTGGGAATAGACTTCAACCCCGGTCCTTCTGCTCCTCAGGCTGATGGCACACGTGATGCCAATCCCAATGTCATCGGCCCCTTCAACAACCTTGATGGTCTCCTCTCCTACATCGCCGCTCAGAGAGCCACAGTGAATCAGTCTGGAGATGAAGCTGATTCTGATGAAGCGCCTGCTCCGCCAAAACCACAAAAGCAGAAGAAACCCAAGGCTTCAAAGCCCTCCACTGCACCAAGAGCTTTGCGTGCGAAGCCTCTGGCCACTGCTCCTCCTGCATCAAGTGTGCATTCTGAAGATCTTTCTCGCATCTCCAAGACTGAGAAGAAGAGGAAGCCCATGCAGATTACTGGTCAAGAACTGACCCCAGCTGCCGTTCTAAGGAATGAGAACGATGCCATTGATCTATCAAGTGATGACGACCTTGGTGATGATGCTCTCGAGCTGCTAATAAAGAGCAAGCAAGAGGCAGAAATCTTCAACGATCTTCCCCTATTTGACGTGGACATCCTGAACAAGTTCATTGATGAGTGGTTTGATAGCCCAAACCTCAGTTTTGATGATCTTCAGCTTCCTGTTGGCCTCAGCGTCTCCTTCCATGGAGCCATTGCTCCTGAGCTGGCTCTAGCTTAGAGAATTGTTGAACTGAAGAACAAAATTGACTATGAAAAAGCCCAGTTCAAGAAGCATACGGCCAAGCTCAGTGTGACTGCTGTCCAAAACTTCAAGCAAATGATGCATGAGCTCAAGGAGGCGTTTCACAAGAAACGTGACGAAGCTAAATGTTCACGAGAGCGCATGAAACTCCTCGCTGCCAAATGTGTTCAAGCTTACAATGAAGCAGAGAAGCGCAAGGCACTTGGGCGTCCTGGCATCGACCCCAAGATGGCTGCCAAGAAGAAGAAGCCTGCTGTGGCCCCAACTGAAGCATCCAGGCGGGAAGAACCTCGCATTGTCTTCCCCGCCAGTATGACAGGCGTGAAGCCTAAGGTCCCCACAGTAGCTTCAGAACTCAAGAAAACAAGGACAGCCGAAGCCAGAAAGCGCATGTCCAAGAACACCACTAACGATGCTCCACCAACCAAGAAAAGAAAAACAAAGAAGAAAGATCAGGCTGCTCACACAGAGCCCCTTGTCGTCGAGCCAATCTCAGTTGCTCGTCCTGCGTCCACACACCAAGAGCGTCGGTTGATAGTTCACGAGCCTGCTACTACAGAGGCTCCTGAAGCTCAAGAAGATCCAACTGTTGACCACACCGCAGCTGAAGACATTGGTCCCCAAGACAATGTAGATGATGATGAAGTCCTTCCTCAGATCGAGCACAAAATGGTATCATCGCCTGTTCCAACGAACAGCGAACTCATCAGCATTGGTCGTCCTCTGACGCCAACTGCTCAGGATGGTTCATGGGCTGATCACCCTC
>NC_057799.1:516229259-516244860 GCF_018294505.1 Triticum aestivum | reverse complement strand
AAGAATCACCAAGTACTCCCCCAACTCAAGTCACCACTCCGGTGCTTGATGATGACGACTTTGAGGCCCAGCCAACTCCCTCTCCACAAGCGTTGCCCGTTTTTCACAGGCTTCGGAAAGGACCAAGGCCCCAAGTCACTCTTTCGAGTGTTCCAGAAGGAGAAGAGCACCACCACTCAGTATCACGCCAAGTGTTTCCTGAAGCCACCCCAACTGTGAACATCTTAGAGTCTGAAGCCAAAGCTGCTGAAGGCATTCCGGCTGCATCAGCCGATGAACAAGAAGAACCCCGTCAAGAAGAAGAACATGTTGCTACACCCCCATCCAACCAAGATGTTTTTCTCGAGGAGATCGTGTCCGACCCTCCAGCTACTCAAGTGGAGGTTGATAACATTGAGGCGGCCACCAACACCAATACTGAAGCCAATGACGTTGTCATGACTGAAGCAAATGTGGCGCCAGAAGTCAATGTGGCACCAGAAGTTAATGAGCCTGAAGTTTCCAATGCACCTGGAGTCTATATTCCACCTGAAGCCATTATACCACTTGCAGCTCACGACAATGCAGATGCTCCTGTACCTCCTCCAAGGCCACACACTATCGAGCTGGCATTTGATCGCGGCCAACCTGTCATGGTTCGCTGGCCCATTCTGGTTCCTCCGCCTGCTGCAGGTCCACAATTTGGCTATCATGTAGAGCACAGGCCTAAGGTCCAGAAGCCTAAGCCAAGGTTGCCAAGGTTTCCAGGAACTGCAACTTCACCAGGATCCTCCAATGCAAATGGTTTCATTGCACACAACACCTTCTTTGACAGTGCCAAGAACCCCTACTCGAAGCCAAGAATTTCATCTGATCGGTTCTGGAGCTATCAGCAACGCTGTTACTACTCTTGTGTTCTTTATGATCAAGGGCGCATCTTTCCCCATATGAGCCTAGACTATGAAGCTATTGCTGGACTACCCTGCCTAGAAGAAGCCCTTGACTGTTTCCGAGATGCTGGTCTGTTGCAATTTGTGACTGATAAAGAGCACTGGAACGAGGAGCTTCTGCTACAATTCTATGCCACCCTCCACATTCGCGGCTACAACGGGGATCCGAAGACATGGATCATTGAGTGGATGACAGGCAATGTTCATCACGAAGCCAAAGCTCTTGGCATTATTGAGCTCACTGGTCTGCCCACTCCAGGTGAACTATATGAACCTGGTTGTCAGCTTCACCGCAATGCTTTGGAGAGCATCTTCCGGAAGCCTGAGTCCAACATGAGCCAAATGCTGAGCATGATGAAGCCACTACCACTACAACAAAAACACCCCTATTGCAACACATGACTAGCAACGATGATAACACAATGTGTTGTTTGGTTGAACCCACCTTCCCCACTTAGCGCTAACCTCCCGTGCCCACCTCCATCTCTTTTGGCGCTGTACCTGCTCACGCATCTGAAACTCCCATTGTTTTCTCTTTTGACACACCTGTCTAAAAAAATCAAGGGACACCCAGCAGCCAGGGTTCCCACCGCCGCCGCCGTCCCCTCGCCCTCGGTCGCCTCCGTCCCCTCGCCCTCGGCCGCCTCCCCTCGGTTCGTGAAAGAACCTCTTCCAAGCTCGCCTCCCTCGCCACTTTCTTCGCTCATTGGGGATGCACACTGCATCGCCACCCATCTCCTGCGTCGGGGAAGGAGTTGCCGCCGCCGTTCCTCCGCGCGACCAAAGATGCAGACAGCGCTGTTGTTCGTTCGCACAGCTAGGAACGACGCAAGTACCGACGCGCCCGTCCTCCTCAACTGCAGCAGTTCAGCAGGTCTTATTCTGTCCCTCGCACATCTGCAATCCTGTATTGTGTCCCTTATTTAGGCTTTGTTCATTTTGATTTATCCCCAAAGGGAATGAATCAACACAGGGATTGGGTGGATTCCTGCATGTCACTCAGATCTCTTTAGGGATTGAATCCCTTGCATCAACTATTCCCCTTCATCTAAATAATGTTCGGTTATATACATGGTTTGACAGGGAATGATTATTATATCAGGATGGCAGGTAACCAAACAGAGATTTGAAGCACAAGTACTCCTATCAATAACAAATTTCATGAATCAATGTACGTCTAGATCCCAATTAATGCATCATCACATTGCTTTTGCTAGACAACCACATGTTTGTTTACCTCGATTATTTCTAGTATATATATTATCTAATTTAATATTAAAGAAAAAATTTATTTTCTTGTTGCCTCCCTGTTTAAACTTCACTTTAAAGGAATTATACAGTTACTAATAAGCAGAGTATACTCTAATAAGTATGTGTGATAATCAACTCTGATTAATACTAAGTGGATTTTACAACTGGAAAACAAAAAGACCAAATACATGCCCACATCAACCGATTAATTGGTGACGAGAATTGGATAATTCAGCCTTAGCTAGGATATATCAGGAAACAAGGATCAAGAAACCCCTCAATCTAACCCAAGCTTACAACTTAAGAAGAGGAGAAGAAAGAGAAGGGACATGTACTTTAGAGAAGAAGCAGATGGTTGTTGCCTCGCCGTCACTGCCGCTGGAGAGATGGCCGCCCCGTCCCTGTCACTTTTGCCTTGCAGTGCAGCCTTGTAGTGCCTTATTCCTGTCCAATCCACGTCTTCTTTCTACGCATGAATGTCTAAGTCTAACACAAGGAGAAGACCCTCTAGCCTCTAAGAGCGCTCCCAATCTAGCACCGCTGGCAGCAGCTACGCCATCACATCCTTGCCCACAACCCCTGAAACCTCTCACCAACGTGATCTTCCTCCCATCTTGTCCTCATGAAGGGTCAAAGTGCCAGTCAGCGATTCTCTTCCATCTTTTCCATAGTTCATGAGCTAATCTTCTAATTTTTTGCCCCCAAGAATTGATTCCTCACAAAATTTACATCCCCGTTTTGCCTCCTGCTCACCCTTGTTCATGTGGAGCTAGCAACTTAAATTGGGCATGGAACAATCATAAGTGCCATTAGTTACTGTTTGTGCGTACAATTCTGCTTCTTCATTTTCCTATATGATTACTTTACCTCGGCTCATTGATTTCAGCCGCTCTTTCAAATTATAAGTGGATTAGATTGAGGTATCTGTGATCTTTTAGTTGTTGTTCTTTCAATTGTTTTTCCTCTTACCTCTAATTAATTCATTTATTATATAGCTCCTTTTGTTTCCTTACCAAACCACACGCGGACCAGTATGCACTTTCCTCATTACATTGCTATTTGTAATAGGGAGATATTGTGCCTTTTGTATTGTAACAAATGAATTCATGGCATGTATGTTTGGCTCAGCTACCTTGGATTGTATACGCGATTTATTGTTTTTTAAATGTGTTGTGCAATACAATAATGCTTAAACATGGATTGTTTCTGCACCCAAGTGACCTCTTCTCAACTTCATTTTCTTTTCAGAATTTTTGTTTAGTGGGTAACTACTCCATATTTGGTAACTTGATTGTCTGCTTATGACAACTGGATATTAGACCTCTCATTGTGCATGCGGTCCCGATAATTCTATCAATCAGGTATGCCTAATCTTTCTTTAAATTGATTGCATGTCTGTGTTCACGGAACCATGTGCGATTCTCATGTGCGTGGTAGTAAAATGCATCTCCACAAGTAATGGATAACTGGTCTGTAATGATACCCTTAATGTTACATACTTTTTGGGTGTTATGTGTGTCACATGGCTTGGTTTCAGTACTCAGTATTACATAGGCACTGCCTTGGTTCTCGGAAATACTTTAGATGTATCATCGTATACTTAAATTTGGCTAGCGTTAAAATGAAATCTCTTAGCTATAAGATAACATAGTATACAGATGGGGTGATGATCTTCTTTTTTCTTTCTTCATGCTTTCAGTTTGGTTGCCTCTCGACATGTCTTATTGAAGAGAACATGTAGCCACGAGTTGATAAACCCAACTGCTCAAATCTAATGATGCTTTTTTCATGTTCTTGCTTCTGCAGGTTCTGAGAATTTTATTGATGGATCAGGAAACTATTATTTGTGACTTTGTAGTTCTCAGGTAACTACGAAGTTTTGTGTGCTGTAACATTTTCAAGTTGCTGGCACTGAGATTTCTCCTAATACACCATAGCAAGCATGACTAATGAATCATCCCAAGCATGAATTGCTGAATTCATTTCATTATTAATATAATATAATGTTTAGTACTCCCTCTATAAAGAAATATAAGAATTTTAAGATTAGAAAAGTAGTGATCTAAATGCTCTTATATTAGTTTTTTACTGAGGCAGTAGTAAACACTACAAGTTGATAGTTGTTCAGAATGAACAGCCACATCCGATTGGTCAAAGGTGCTTGGTGTTTTGCTATGCAGATTCTTATCTCGACGAGTCATTGATATTCAAAAATGTGCAGGGCAATAAAGAGAAATAGAACGTCCTTACTTTACGAAATCTGTTTGTACTAAATAGCATGGCGATGACCGTTTCGCTGGTGTATGATGAAAGTATCTGCACTTTCCATTTCTGAATTTTGATCCTTTTTAATAGAGAATGCATTGGAACAAGAAAAGTATATAATGATAGTTCATGTAGTTCATCAAAGATGCAAAAACTAATTAGTCCACATATATAAGTCACATGATCTGCAATGTTGTTTAACAGTTTCATGTTTTAAGAAGTTTTTCTGTTCAGATTATTAATGAGCCCCACGTTTATATATAAATCCAAGTCCTGGTTAATCACATATGTATGGTGCTCACTTAAATTTTACTTCTCTATTGGCCTGATTTTCTCTACTCTAAGTTACTCATCTCATATTGTTGTTGTTGTAGATCAACAAGATAAATTGACGATGCATCGCTCAGATATTGATTGCACAGTTGAGAATGGAGCTTCTAGAAGATAATTAGGACGTCATTTTTAGGATAAAATTTTCAAACATTATAGTTGATTGCAAGGTCAAGAATTGGCCCACTACTAGATATAGTTTCACCTCTTGTAATCTTCGGATCATGTTCTTTGTAATGAACACAGTTGATATAATATATGAGATATTTCTATTTGTTGTATTGTGGCCTATATTCTCTATCGGCATTGAAGTAATATAATTACGGATGGCAGTATATAAATATGATTAATTGTAAATGCTATCTAGCGAAGCTTCTAGCCATTGTTACGTGCAGGGTCGTCACCAACGCATATGAAGTGTTGTTGGGCTCTAGCTTTATATGTTGCTATCTAACAACACTTCTACATGCAGTTTACCAACGCATGCATATACGTTGTCGTAGATGCTTCCAACGCCACCAACGGCAACGCATACTAATCCGTTGGTGTAGACCTTACCAATGCATATATGGGCATATGACAACGCATTGATGCGTTGCTAAAGGGGTATTTCTGTTTTAGTGTGCCACGCGATGCTGAATATCCACGGGAATTCTTTGTTGAAGACCTAGAGTATCTGACCCGCACTATTTATCATATCATCAGGCAAACTCTATGGCCTATCAAGGGACATTCCTCTGCAGCGAAGCTTGAAGGAGCAATGAAGACATTGGTCTTCTATATCTTCAATGGCATCAGCTTCAATGCTCAAGATTTCTTCATTAGGCAATTGGCTGCATCTGGCTCTGATCTTTTTGGATTGAAATTCTATGCTCCATGGGTTATGCGCCTTATCAAGCTTCACTCTGCGGTCAACTATCAGCCGTCTACGCGCAACCATCTGATATTCTTGCTAGAGGTTGATATGTCTGTCGAAGCCATATACCCAGAGCCTGCCAAGGAGCCTATTTAGCTTCACAATGCTGATCACCAAAGCTTCACTCAGCCCATTGAAGGAGTTCTGGCTGCCTCTCGTGTTTATCCGTTGGCTGGCAATACACGTGCACCTCATCGTGCCCATACTGAAGCCACTGAAAGCACAATAGCTCAATGGCCTCGAAAGCGTTCTCGTGTTCTCAATGACCGAGAGCTTCTCGTTGCCTTGCATCAAAAGTAAGATAAGCATCACTACTGGCTGAAGCGTCAGATGCAAAGCCTCTTGGTGGATGTCAACCGCATTCGCAACCTTGCCACCAAGAATGCATTTGTCACTCACGAAACCTGTCGGAGGTCATGGAAGAGTCTGACATTGCTCAGTGTTGAAGCTGATCTTCAAGACGATGGCTTCACCGAAAGATTCAAGTTTGATTCCACACCTCCTAGGAATGATGTCGTGCGTAGGACTCCCTCACTTGAAGACTCTGACTATTCATCCTCAGCTGCAATTGTTAATGCCAGAGTCATTGATAACGAAGATGATGCTACTTCACCACCTCCAACTTCGGCGCATATAGACACTGCACCAAGTTCTTCTGCACCACCAAACCTCAACGACGACCCTGCTGCTTCACCACCTACTCCTCATGGGAACGAGTAGAGGCTCTATGTCTTCAAACCTTTTTGGTCCTTACTGACAAAAGGGGGAGAAGCATATGGGTTGATAGTCTTCAAGCGGGTCCATATGGGTGGTTGCTATACTTTTGCCAAGTGTTTACAACTCTCGCTTCTGAAACATTTGGTTCTTTGAGTTGTAACACTTAAACTTGATGGTCGTCTGCTACTTTTTCTGCTATTCTGTGATGCGACGATAAATTCCGCATGTGCGATGATAAATCCCGCATGAAGTTATTTTGCAGACGTCCATTTTTCATTATGCATGTCATTATCCTTGTTATATCTTTTCATGCATGATGAATTGTCTTCATAAGTTGAAGAGGATCTCCACAAGTACAACCTGGCATGTGCATTTGCATTCCGAAGCAAAACCTTTATATGCACATCTTCAGGGGGAGCCTTTTGCCACTTACGAAGACAATATCTTAATCCTTTACAATTTCACATACTTTTATCCCCGTTGAAAACTTCAACCAGTTTGTCATCAATCACCAAAAAGGGGTAGATTGTAAGTGCATCTAGTGGCACCCCTAGTTGGTTTTGGAGTATTGACGACAAACCTGGTTGAGGGACTAATGTGTTTGTGAGAATTGCAGGATAACACAGGTAGTAGTCCCTCATTGATTCGGTTTACCTACCGGAGATGACTCCTAAAAATGTGTGAAGACATTGAAGACAATTGTGGTATGTGAAGATATTCACAACGAATATTATGACTCGAGAAGACATTCACGTGAAGACTATGGAGTGCGAAGACATAGCTATTTCGTAGTTTCCTTTTCTTCTTTGATGAGTCATAGGAACCACCGTACTGTTAAGTGGGGTCCAAGTGAACAAAGTTAGAGTGACTGAAGTGATGGTCAACCAAATCCTATGTCTTCGAGCGAAGACAATGAGAGCAAATCTTATCCAGAGTTGGATGAGTCAGCTTTACTTGTAGCCCAAGTCAAGCTGCCGCGTGTGTTTGAAATATGACCGTTGGAACACGTGTCAGTTCCTTAGTGACCCAGGGTCATTTCGGACAAATCAGGTGGGGTTGCCTAGTGGCTATAAATAGCCCACCCCTACACCATAAATTGGTGGCTGCTCAGATTTAGTGCATGGCTTTTGTCGTTTGAGAGCAGCCCACCTCCGAAGCTTTTGAGAGAGAGAAATCCTTGCGAGGACAAAGCCCAAACACCCAGAACCAAAGAGTGTTAGGCATCACTGAAGTCTTTCTGTCCGCGTGACCTGAAGACTTGTTACACTTGAGGACTATGAATCCTCCAGCCGGTTAGGTGTCGCATTCTGAGCATCCAAGAGTCATTGTGGATTGCCGGTGAACGAAGTTTGTGAAGGTTCGGAAGTCTACCTTGAAGACTTACCAGAGTGATTGGGCGAGGACTGGGTGTCCTTAGCTCAAGGGGAATAAGGTGAAGACGTGGTCTTCTGAGTTGAATCTCAGCCTCCCTAACGAGACGTACAGTTGTCACAGCAACTAGAACTGGTCCAACTAATCCTTGTCTGCACCAAGAGACTGGTTATATCTTCTCCCTCTCTTTACTTACAGTTTGTCTTCGTGAAGTCATTGCCTACCTGCGCTACCTGTTTGACTTCACTGTGTGACTTCTATTGTTGTTTGGCTTCATACTATCTTCCTTCCTGAATTAGCTGCTATTAGTCTTCGTGCTTTCACTTCATTGAATACTTGACTATGGTTTGCCTAGTGTAGTCTACCTTCCGCTGCATGTTAATAGGTTCGTTTCTATTGTTTGTCTTCGAAACTTCCATGTTTGAAGACTTTCATAAAAATCGCCTATTCACCCCCCTCTAGTCGATAACTAGCACTTTCACTTCTCACTCGTATCGATGCTTAAGTCTGTCCGAATCATGTTAGCAATTGCCGCATTTTATGAAATTTGGCAAATGGATGTCAAAACTGCGTTCCTTAATGGATTTCTTAAAGAAGAGTTGTATATGATGCAACTAGAAGGTTTTGTCAATCCAAAAGGTGCTAACAAAGTGTATGAGCTTCAGTGGTCCATTTATGGACTGGTGCAAGCATCTTGGAGTTGGAATATACGCTTTGATAGTGTTATCAAAGCATCTGGTTTTATACATACTTTTGGAGAAGCCTGTATTTACAAGAAAGTGAGTGGGAGCTCTATAGCATTTCTGATATTATATGTGGATGACATATTGTTGATTGGAAATGATGTAGAATTTTCTAGAAAGCATAAAGGAGTGTTTGAAAGGAGTTTTTCAAAGAAAGACCTCGGTGAAGCTTCTTACATATTGAGCATCAAAATCTATAGAGATAGATCAAGACGCTTGATAAGTTTCTTCAATGAGTACATACCTTGACAAGTTTTTGGAGTAGTTCAAAATGGAACAGTCAAAGAAGGAGTTCTTGCCTGTGTTGCAAGGTGTGAAGTGGAGTAAGACTCAAAGCCCGACCACGACAGCAGATAGAGAGAGAATGAAAGTCATTCCCTATGCCTCAGCCATAGGTTCTATAAAGTATGCCATGCTGTGTACCAGACCTATTGTATACCCTGCCCTGAGTTTGGCGATGGAGTACAATAGTGATCAATGAGTAGATCACTGGACATTGGTCAAAATTATCCTTAGAGGACTAAGGAAATATTTCTCGGTTATGGAGGTGATAAAGAGTTTGTCGTAAAGAGTTACGTCGATGCAAGCTTTGACACCGATATGGATGACTCTGAGTCTCGATCTGGATACATATTGAAAGTGGGAGCATTTAGCTAGAGTAGCTCCGTGCAGAGCATTGTAGACATAGAAATTTGCAAAATACATACGGATCTGAATGTGGTAGACCCATTGACTAAACGTCTCTCACAAGCAAAACATGATCACATCTTAGTACTCTTTGGGTGTTAATCACATGGCGATGTGAATAAATTATTGACTCTAGTAAACCCTTTGGGTATTGGTCACATGGCGATGTGAACTATAGAGTGTTAAATTACACGACGATGTGAACTATTGGTGTTAAATCACATGGCGATGTGAACTAGGTTATTGACTCTAGTGCAAGTGGGAGACTGAAGGAAATATGCCCTAGAAGCAATAATAAAGTTGTTATTTATATTTCCTTATATCATGATAAATGTTTATTATTCATGCTAGAATTGTATTAACCGTAAACTTAGAACATGTGTGAATACATAGACAAAACAGAGTGTCCCTAGTATGCCTCTACTTGACTAGCTCGTTAATCAAAGATTGTTATGTTTCTAGACCATAAAGATGTGTTGTCATTTGATGAACGGGATCACATCATTACATAATGATGTGATGGACAAGACCCATTTGTTATCTTAGCATTTTGATCGTTAAGTTTTATTGCTATTGCTTTCTTCATGACTTATACATGTTCCTCTGACTATGAGATTATGTAACTCCTTAATACCAGAGGAACACCTTGTGTGCTATCAAACGTCACAACGTAACTGGGTGACTATAAAGATGCTCTACAGGTGTCTCCGAAGGTGTTTGTTGAGTTGGCATAGATCGAGATTAGGATTTGTCACTCCGTGTATCGGAGAGGTATCTCTGGGCCCTCTCGGTAATGCACATCACTATAAGCCTTGCAAGCAATGTGAAAAGGAAAGTATGAAGTAGGACTTCTACTTCCTTCCCCTCCCACTCCTTCCTTTCCCCCTTGTCCAAATATGGTAAGGGGGGGGGGGATTGGACTAGGGGCCCAAGTAGGATTCCTCCTACTTGGGCGCGCCCTAGGCTGCCTCCCTCCCTCCCTGTCCTTTATATACGTGGGGAGGGCACCACTAGAACACACATCAATTGTTCCTAGCCGTGTGCGGTGCCCCCCTCCATAGTTTGCTCCTCCGGTCATATTGTCGTAGTGCTTAAGCGAAGCCCTGTGTGGATCACATCACTAACACGGTCACCACGCCGTCCTGCTGACGGAACTCTCCCTCGGCCTCAACTGGATCAAGAGCTCCGGAGACGTCATTGTGCTGAACGTGTGCTGAACACAGAGGTGCCGTACGTTCGGTGCTTGGATCGGTTGGATCGTGAAGACGTTGGACTATATCAACCGTGTTACTAAACGCTTCTGCTTTCGGTCTACGAGGGTAAGTGGATACACTGTCCCGGCTCGTTGCTATGCTTCTCCTAGATAGATCTTGCGTGATCGTAGGAATTTTTTTGAAATACTATGTTCCCCAACACAAACAACGAAGAAAGGGGGGAAAGTCGTAGCATGAATCTAGGACTTGATTCAAAGAGGAAATAACAGGGGGAAAGTAGTAGAGACTGGATACCCAACCGGTCTCTTAGCTGAAAAGGGAAATAAAGGGAAAATGCAGTACAAACTGGATAAGGAACAGATCTATTATTGGTTAAAAAAGGATAGAAAGTGGCGGCTGGTGGACAAGTCAACAGAGTATGTCCAGTATTAGATTTGCTGCCCTCACATAGTAAAAGGTCTCCAGGATTAGATTTGCTGCCCTCACAAAGTATCAGCAAACTCGGCATCACAACTTTATGCCTCCTTGTAGGTACATTGTGCTGATGCGTCCACTATCGCATGTCCTTATACCAACCTTTTGATGTTGTTAATGTAAGGGCGCATGTAAAATGAAGCAATGACACTGTTACCTTAAGGACATGTCTAACCAGTGTTATTGTTAATCTAATGCCTCCAGTGATATGATGCAATTAAACTGTGTTACAAATGGTACTCCTGCTGTTTTCCCCAGTATGATAAGTAAGTTACTTCTTTACGCTGCTGAGTGTCCTGCTATCCCCACGGTCCCATGCCCTTAAACCAACTCTTTAGCTGCTGTTGATTTACTGTATCTGGTAAACAAGCAATACCACCATTAAAGTAATCCCATATTTGACGAATGCCATTGTTGATCGTAATGCTTCCGGTAACATGAAGCATTGGTGACATTTTAAAATTTCTACTTTCCTTGCATGATTGCCATGAACATAATTAAGATGCTTCTTTTCATTTCGTGTATGTTTCGTATTTTCTTATTGACCAGCAACTGTTTTCTTTCTGTATTCTTGTGTAGATAGGGATATCCATTTCACCTTGTTGCTATTGTGACCTTCTGGTGAACTGCACAAAACACTTCTTTTTGGAATGAGTGTCTTGTGCAGTTCAACTAAAATGTCACGTGGGCAACATCTCTCAATTTTGGTGGAACTGCACAAAATGGTGATTGGAGTTTCCAAAATCTCTGTCAAATTCTGCTGGTAATCTCGTGCAACATTTTATTAGCCTTTGCAAGATGAGCCATCACTGTCACCACAATGGCACTTCATTTTAGTGGAACTGCACAAAAGGATTAGCAAATTATAGTTGCACCTTACACGAGCAGGACAACCAACTACTAAAGAAGAACCTGCCAGCTCACGAGAGCAAGTACTTCTTGCTAGCTGAATGATGCAATCTTTGCTTCATTTCAAGTGAACTGCAGAAAAAGTCGCATGAATTGAATCATCGAGTGGAGCTGCAGGTTGACTTCCACTAGTGCCACTACTATAGTAATCATGCTCTTTATTATCTGTGCTGTGTAAACATGAATACTCAACTACAGATGTTGTGATGGTCAAGAGCATTCGCCAAGTTCTTGGGTCGTATGACACGGCTAGCCAAGATGGATTTAATCCCGATATTCACTTTATCAAAAGGCTCTAATGGGTTTGTTCTAAATCTTGCAAGTCGGGAATCAAGGAGATGTGTAGGCATATTTTTTGTAATTATTATTTGAATCTTATTTGTTGGTTCTGAATCTTGCAAGCTGGGAATCAATGAGATGTGTAGGCATCTTTGTTGTACTTATTATTTGAATCTTATTTGTTGGTTCTGAATCTTGCAAGCTGGGAAACACGGCATGATGATGCAGAGGACAACAACCATAACAAACAGTTCAAACTTGGTAGTATTATCTGTGTGAAAGTGCAACAAATGTGCTGATCATGTGCGTCCTGAGAGTAATATTCCAATTGTTGTGCATGTTGATCCTGTCGCACTGATATAACGAGCCAATGCATTGCTTGTTTTAAGAATAAATTACAATGAAAGCTAACTAAATTTAAGTAAAGTGACCACTAACACTTGTTATTACAGTACCAATACAGACCCGCTCGTGAACCGACGTGTGGCCGGAATAGGTTTCTTAATGGAGGCGTTCGAATGCGCCGAGGGTGCATGTTCTGCCGGGCATGCAGCGGGCGAGGTAGGGGTAGTAACTGTTGTCGCCTGTACACACTTAGTTTACTCTTGAATCCAGTTCCCCAAGAGCTGAAAAATGAACTGCTGCCGCTGCCTACCCACTCGCTCACTTGAAGAGACTCCAATGGTGATCCGGGGGTGAGCCTGTTGGATATGGGCTTCAGCAAGGAGTTCACCTTTGAGTTCGCCGTTCAGTCCCACGGTTGCACCAAGTTGAATGTGATGTACAGCAACGATCCGGACTCGGTGAAGTTCTGCCTCGCCGAGTTCAAGCAGTACCTACAGGACGAGAAAGCACAAGGTCGCTGGACTAGACCTTGCGCCCATCCATTCGTCTCCTGATAGGGACCAGTGGATCACCGTCGCCCAGGTATGCGTGCGGGACGAGGTTCTCGTCTACCACCGCTGTAGGGGCATCAGAGGTTCTGGAGCATTCGCCCGTTTCATCAGCAGGGCCTACTGCACCTTCACTACGGTGGAGAGAAGGAAGAACGTGACGATTCGGCCATCTGGTGCAACAAGCTTGTCGACATCCAGAAGCAATACAAGATCTTCGGCAACGAGCAAGAGAAGGACTCCGTGGTTGACCTTGCCGAGACCATCATCGACCCTTCCTATGGCAACATGAAAGAAGACAACGATAGCAAGGACTTGAGCACGTGGGAGGTACCTCTGAATCTAGCCTACATAACCTACGCGACCAAGGAGGCATACGCATGCTATGACATGTACAGGCGGATCTTGGACACGAGGGCGTGTCTGCTTCCCGTAACCGACGAGTACATGGACAGCCGCAGCGTCATGATCAAGCGTGCCAGGAAGGTCTAGATGTTGTACTTTATCTATTTAAGCACCTTTATCATGTGAGTGTTTCATGCATTAGCCTATGTCTCGTAATTATCTGTTTTGTCCGAAATATTTCTTCTAAGAACCCATCAACACGTTTGCTTTTTTTTCGTGGCTACTTGCTTATGTATGTAACTAGTTCACTCGGTTCTCATGCTTTGAATCTCCTTCCTCCCAACATATTCCCCTTCTCAGGTGGACCCTGCATGTCTCGTACACAGACATATGGGACTAACCACCTATCCATTTGCATTTCTTCATTTTGTTCAATCTTTCGTCCTCTTCCTATACAGCGGCTGGCGGCGCTGCCGCGCACACCTCGGTGAGCCATCATAGCCTGTGGTGTTGGCCAGGACATCCCTCTACTCCCACCCATTGTCCGGCGGCGGTAGCTCTACCGGCCCACCCTGCACCCGAACAAGTCAACCCTCGTACTCCCCTCCGCCTGCGTCTTCCCCCGCTCCAGTTCATTCAGTCTGAGGTCTCGACATCGTCCTCCGCCTTGGTGCCCTCGCCGCGGCGCCGCCGTTTGTCGCTCCCAACATGGTCAGCAAAACAAGAGGAATCGGGAGACGACTGTTCGTCGAGAGGCTGACAGTCCCGGGCCCACCAGGTCCATGGCCTAGGTTTTGTTTTTTAACATGGGTAGCCAATGACATGTTTCAACTTTTTCTGGATCCAGCGGGTATCAAGCGGCCTCCGGCCATCCCAGACTAGCTTGTCTATAACATCAGCAGCTCAAGTTATGTTTTGCTTTTTCAAGACGAGGCACAACTCAGTTCTATTTTTCAAAAAGAATTCAACACTGAACCCATGTTATCCCTTCTATAATAGTATATATATATATAACTATATCTTATTTTATTACATATATATAATAGAAACAACATAAGGTTCCGTTAAACCTGTCGTTCGTCCAACCATTTTATAGACCTTCCCACTTCCTTTATTTTTCGTTTTCATTAATCCTATATCTGAAATTTCTCCCACTTTCTTTTTTGATGTAGTCTGAGTTTTCTCCAAGTACTTTTCCATAGGACCAACTCAACTGTCCCACGTCCAGCCTAAAAAATAATAATACCCCACGCCCTATTAACTCATCAAATTAAAATGATATTTTATTTCGTAAATCAAAAGTTCTTACAAGTAATAATAATAATTGTTTATATATAACTTGGCAAGTTAACTCCTAGTGATTGCGTACATAAGGTTGCAAAGATTTTACTAACCAATGTAGTAATAGCCGTGCAATCATGTGTTTATGTTTTTATAACATTTCTCCATCCAGCCCAACAAGATATTATCACCCAGCCCAACAAGTCTGCGGATTTCGAGAAAAATGCAAATGGGCTTTAAATTCTACCATAATATATAAATGTGCTGCAAAGATGGTACATCATTGTTTCACCCAGCCCACCAAATGGACTAAAGAAACCAAATGGACCGACTGACATGTGGGCTATGTAAAACCCCGCATGTAACTTGCCATATTTGGAACTCCGACTCTTGCCATTCCCGGCTATGCGATATGTTTTTCCCTCCGTTGTCGGGTTTTGTCTTTCGTTTTGTATTTTGTCATGTCATGCATTTTCGTATCATGTCATCATGTGCATTGCATTCACATACGTGTTCGTCTCATGCATCCGAGCATTTTCCCCGTTGTCCGTTTTCCAATCCGGCGCTCCTATCTCCTCCGGTGCACCCCTCTAGTTTTCTTTCGTGTGCGTGTGTCAAACTTTCTCGGAATGGACCGAGGCTTGTTAAGTGGTCTTAAGATACCACCCGGAGACTACCGGTCAAGTTTCGTTCCATTCGGAGGTCGTTTGGTACTCCATCGGTTAACCGGGCATCCGCAAAGTCCATTTGAGTATCCAGCAAAAAACCCCTCTAAAACCAGCCCAAAACCCACCAAACTCTCTTCCATGCTCTAGGTCGTTCGATCACGATCGTGTGGCCGAAAACCGCACCTCATTTGGAGCCTCCTAGCTCCCTCTACCTATTTATATGTGGGCATCCCGAAAAACGCAACTGCAGTCGAAACCCTAAATTTTTCCCTCCGCGCCGCCGGACGCGTCCGCCGCCGCAACCGACGAATCGCGGCGCGCCACGTCGC
>NC_057799.1:516219906-516228901 GCF_018294505.1 Triticum aestivum | reverse complement strand
CGACCCCCACCTCCGGCGCCCCTCCTCCGCCGCCGGCGCCCTCCTCCGGCCAGGCCCCGCCGTCCCCGCCTCGACGTCGCCGCCTGCCCTCGCCGACGGGCTCGGGCTCGAGCTCCTGTGGCGACGAAGCCTCGATCCGATCTGGATACGAACGTGCGTTGACTTTCTTCCCCTTCCTTTTTTCTTCTAAGTCTGGAAATCTTATCAGCATATGCACCTGTTCGTGATGCGATAACTTCTTGCATGTAGTTCCGATTTGCGCGTGTAATATGTCATATTGTTCGTCTCGGGATGCTCTTCATTTTGTTCAATTGCACCATGTTCATTAGAGGTCATCTCGATGCCCAAATTTTCGTTGCAAGAGGGCTAGTTGCTGTTATTCTCTGGTTCTTAACAGAACTTGGAGATTTGTCATTTTTGTATCATTTATTCTGTGCATCTTTTGAGCATGAGCTCTACATCTGTCTTGAAGTATACCATGCCATCTTTCCAGTGGTATAGTCCATGTATTTTTGTGATCTCTGTGGTGACTAGCACAAGCATGCAAAGTAGGCCCCGTAATATTTCTGATTTCAGGGACTTAGTGATTTCTCTAAGTCATTGTCTGCTGTAATTTTGTTGCCATGTAAACATGATGCTACAGAGAGATCCATGCATATTTTGGAGATGATCAGTAAGGGTATTTTGTAGCTATAGTTGCAATTGATCCATTCCTGCAATTGTTTGCAATTATGGAGTGCCATAGCATGACTCAATCTTGCTCTACTTTTGCTATAAAATATTTCTGGCAGATTCTTAACATGATATGCTTTCTTGCCAAGCTTATTGTAGTTGATCCAAACATGATATGCTATTGTTCTTGCCATGGATAGCTTCAGAAACATGCCATCTTGCTGTAGGTATTCTTGGTTTGTCATGCATTGCTCTGTAGTGAGTGCATCAAGCTCACAAAGAGGCCTACATATTAATATTTCTGCCATGCTCTGTTTTCTGCTAAGTCTGAAACCTGATAACGAAACTTGCTATGTTTACATGCTCGCCATCATATCTTCTGGTCCTTTTTGGCTTATGGTCAGTAAGGGACTTTTGTCATGTGCATTTAGTATAACATTTCCATGCCTTGTATTGCTATGTTAAGTTCCCGTAGCATGTTGATTTCGTGCTCTGAACATTGCTACCTGATGATGATTTTTGCCATGTCCAGTTTTTCACTAAGTCTGTGAACCTGTAAGCTTTTGCATTTTTGCCATGCTTGTTTGAGCTTGATATGTTGTGAACTAGCCGTAGCTCAGTGTTCATCTTTTGTCAAGCATCTCCTGTAGATCACTGCCATGATGATTTTTGCCATGTCCAGTTTTTCACTAAGTCTGTGAACCTGTAAGCTTTTGCATTTTTGCCATGCTTGTTTGAGCTTGATATGTTGTGAACTAGCCGTAGTTCAGTGTTCATCTTTTGTCAAGCATCCCCCTTGACAGTTCGCCTTGAATAAAACTCCTCCAGCAAGGCCCAACGTTGGTTTTACTATTTGCCGCCTAAGCCTTTTCCCCCGGGTTTTCGCGAGCCCGAGGGTCATCTTATTTTAACCCCCCTGGGCCAGTGCTCCTTCGAGTGTTGGTCCGAACCGAGCAGCCTGCGGGGCCACCTCGGGGAAACTCAAGGTCTGGTTTTACTCGTAGCTTGACTTATCCAGTGTGCCCTGAGAACGAGATATGTGCAGCTCCTATTGGGATTTGTCGGCACATTCGGGCGGCTTTGCTGGTCTTGTTTTACCATTGTCGAGATGTCTTGTAAACCGGGATTCCGAGACTGATCGGGTCTTTCCGGGAGAAGGTTTATCCTTCGTTGACCGTGAGAGCTTATGATGGGCTAAGTTGGGACACCCCTGTAGGGTATTATCTTTCGAAAGCCGTGCCCGCGGTTATGAGGCAGATGGGAATTTGTTAATGTCCGATTGTAAATAACTTGTCACTTGACCCAATTAAAATACATCCACTGCGTGTGTAGCCGTGATGGTCTCTTCTCGGCGGAGTCCGGGAAGTGAACACGGTCTGTGTTATGTATGACGTAAGTAGGTGTTCAGGACCTCTTCTTGGTCATTGCTAGATGACGTCCGTTCCGTTGCTTCTCTTCTCGCTCTCATTTGCGCAAGTTAGCCACCATATATGCTTTTGCCGCCGCAGCTCCACCTCATTGCACCATCCTTTCCTACCAGCTTAAATAGTCTTGATCTCGCGGGTGTGAGATTGCTGAGTCCCCGTGACTCACAGATTCTACCAAAACAGTTGCAGGTGTCGACGATGCCAGTGCAGATGATGGCGTCGATCTCAAGTGGGAGTTCGACGAGGAACGTGGTCGTTACTATGTGTCTTTTCCTGATGATCAGTAGTGGAGCCTAGTTGGGACGATCGGGGATCTAGCATTTGGGGTTGTCTTATTTTCATCTGGAATTTGACCGTAGTCGGTCTATATGATTGTATTTTGAATGATGTATGATGATATTTATGTATTGTGTGAAGTGGCGATTGTAAGCCAACTCTTTATCCCATTCTTGTTTATTACATGGGATTGTGTGAAGATGACCCTTCTTGCGACAAAACCACTATGCGGTTATGCCTCTAAGTCGTGCCTCGACACGTGGGAGATATAGCCGCATCGTGGGCGTTACAAGTTGGTAATCAGAGCCATCCCTGACTTAGGAGCCCCCTACTTGATCGAATCGCTGGCGTTGTTGAGTCTAGAACAAAATGTTTTGAGTCTTAGGATTATATATATCGGAGAGTAGGATTCTTTTTACTCCTCAGTCCCTTCGTCACTCTGGTGAGGTCTCCTGACGTAGAAGTTTTGACTATCCTCTCTTCAAATTTCACTAAAAAAAAATTTAGGATCACGCGGGTATCTTGGAATCGTTCCGATCGATTTGTGACGAGAACATTGTTCTTGGTGCCTCCTGTCATTTAGGGGTTGTGGCAGTGTCCCGGGGATTTGAGCTCCGAGGTGTTGTCGTCACAATTTTATCGTTGCAGTTCTGGAATACCTGAGTTTCGCCGACATCAAAATCTCTTTTATGCAGTTGTTGGTGAGATCACCTCGACGCCACCCAGTACTGGGGCGGGAGTTCGGGAGTATTGCCATAACTTGTATAACGGATGTTTTTCGAAGGTTGAGGTAAACGATTTCCAAAGGTTTCTTGGTTATGTGTTGACGGATGGATACAGCTGGATCTAGGGATTGCTAGTTTGGGTGATATATATTTTGTGTCCCCTGTATCCCCTACACCAGATTGCATAACCAGAAAGTTTCGGGAGTTTATAAGTGGGAATTCTAGTAGCCTTAGGATATCTTTCCGACAGACGCATGATATGAGATTGGGGTTCGACGTCTAGTGGTCCGCCTTTCCACGGTTGATTTTACAGTGGTCTCGTTGTGTCTTAAAGAGTCCATGGCTTTGCCGACTCGGGGACGCTTCGTATG
Source organism: Triticum aestivum (assembly GCF_018294505.1). Classification (NCBI taxonomy): domain Eukaryota; kingdom Viridiplantae; phylum Streptophyta; class Magnoliopsida; order Poales; family Poaceae; genus Triticum; species Triticum aestivum. The sequence continues at coordinate 516,225,430 of NC_057799.1, read as the reverse complement.
TCATGTGCACAGCCTTGTACATGATGGTGCTGTACGATTGAGCCCGTGTGGGCCCCACCACGAAAACTTCGGACGAAATATCTATCATATGTTTGTTCCGGCTTATTCTGCAAGCCAATACTTTGTTTTATTTTGTATTGTGGTATTCGAGTTACTTCGAATTCATATGTTCATCCCATATCTTTTTCAAGTGGCTTCTCAACTTATGGAAGTGTGATGATTTACTACGGATTTCACTCGTTCATCTTCGTTCGAATGTTTATTGTGAAGGCTATATGTTGCAATTTCTATCCGTTGATTCTACTTATCTATTTGTCAATCAAGATGCTAACGGATGTCACCCTCTTCAGGATGGCTCCGCCAACGCGTCAGAATCCGGATCGCAATGAAGGGAGTCAGGCGAACCCTCCGCCACCACCTCCACCTCCGGAGGCATGGCAAGCAATCATGGCAGCCACCAACGCCAATGCTCAGATGATTCTGCAACTCTTGCAAGAACGTACTCAAGGGCAAGGCAATCAAGGCAATCAAGGTCAAGGCAACAATCAGTTTCACTTTGCCACTCTCAACCAGTTTCTCGCAAATCAGCCCAAGTCTTTCAGCTACTGTGCCGAGGCCACGGATGCCGATGATTGGCTCGTGGACATCAACAAGCATTTTGAATGTAGTAATGTCAGGCCTGAGGACTATGTCAAGTTCGCTTCTTTCCAGCTCAAGGACCAAGCTGCTGATTGGTTTCAACAATACAAAGATTCCAGAGGAGGTCGTGTGATCACTTGGACTGACTTCTGTCGGGACTTCAAAGCGCACCACATTCCACAAAGTGTTGTTGAGAGCAAGCGTGAGGAGTTCCGCAATCTCAAGCAAGGCAACATGTCTGTGTATCAATACAACATTCAGTTTCAGAAACTTGCTCGCTTCGCTAAACAAGACGTTCCTGATGAGAAGAGTATGATCTATCACTTCAGAGGTGGCCTTAAAGAGGATCTGCAGTTAGCTCTCGTTCTTGTTGAGCCTACTCACTTTGATCAATCCTACAATATGGCACTGAAGCAAGAGGCTGCTCAGCTCAAGTGTGAGGCTTCTAAGAAGAGAGTCAGGGACGCAGTTCAGTCTTCTTCTTCCTCACTTGTGACAGCTAAGCAACAGAAGTTCTGGTTGCCTCCTCCTCCTCCGTTTCGTCAGCCTTATCAGCAGAAGAACAAAGGTGGCCATGGTTCTTCAAACTCGTCCAACTCTGGCTATCAGAACAAGTCTCAGAATCAAGCTCCCAAGTCCAATGCTCCTTATCACCGTCCACTCTCAGAGGTGACTTGCAACAAATGTCAGCAGAAAGGTCACTATGCTAACAAGTGCTTCAACCAGAGGCGTCTTCCTCCTCCTCCTCCTGTCAGAACTTCCAGCAATGCAGTGGTCAAGCATAATCCAAAGTCTGCAAAGGTGAACATGATGAATGCAGCTCAAGCGGAGGAATCTGCTGATGTGATAATGGGTAATCTTCCTGTTAATGATATTCCTGCAAAAGTTCTTTTTGATACTGGTGCATCGCTTTGTTTCATGTCAAGACCGTTTTTTGCCAAGCATGAATTCACTTGTTCTCATCTGAGTAAACCCATGGGTGTCGTTTCTCCGGGTAAACGTTTGAGTTCTAGTATGATGGTTCCGGATGTTTCCATCAAGTTGGGCGACTATGAATTTCAGTCTTCTCCAATTGTTCTTGGTGACTCGGATATTGATCTTATTCTCGGGATGGACTGGCTTTCTAAGCACAAGGCTCAACTTGATTGTGCTGCCAGGGAAATTCATTTGACACACTCGTCTGAGGATGTGATTATTTTTGCTGCTCGTGATGAAACCATTCGGTTTTTCTCTCTCAATGAGAAGGGCTAATTGAATGCCATCTCTCAAATTCCAGTCGTTTGCGAGTATCAAGATGTCTTTCCAGAAGAACTTCCGGGTATGCCTCCTCATCGGCCAGTTGAGTTAGTTATCGAACTGGAGCCTGGCACTGAACCCGTTTGCAAGCGTCCATACAAGCTTGGACCAAACGAGCTGAAGGAATTGAAGAAGCAGCTCGATGAACAAGAACGTCTGGGTTTGATCAGACCGAGTTCTTCTCCATGGGGTTGTGGCGTTCTTTTTGTCAAAAAGAAGGATGGCACGACCGACTTTGTGTCGACTACCGTCCATTGAACAAGAAGACAATCAAGAACAAGTATCCACTTCCCAACATCAATGAGCTATTTGAGCAACTCAAAGGCGCTAAAGTATTCTCGAAGCTTGACCTTCGTATGGGTTATCATCAGATTCGCATTCGTGAAGAAGATATTCCCAAGACAGCATTCAGAACAAGCTTTGGTTCTTATGAATATACTGTCGTGTCTTTCGGCCTTGTCAATGCTCCTCCGGTGTTCTCTCAGATGATGAATTTCATCTTCAACCCCTATACCAATGAATTTGTGCTGGTGTATCTCGATGATATCTTGGTCTTCTCCAAGAATAAGCAGGATCATGCCAAACATTTGCGATTGGTGCTCGACAAGCTCAGAGAGTATCAATTCTATGCGAAGTTCTCTAAATGTGAGTTTTGGCTTGATGAAGTTCTTTTTCTTGGTCGCATCATCTCTGCCAAAGGCATCGCTGTTAACCCCGAGAAGGTGTCCGCAGTTCTGGATTGGGAACCTCCTCAAAATTTCAAGCAGGTCCGAAGTTTTCTGGGTCTTGCAAGCTATTGCCAAAGATTCGTTGAGAATTTCTCCAAGATTGCAAAGCCTCTTTCCAACCTCCTACAGAAGCATGTGAAATATGTCTGGTCTCCTGAGTGTGACGTTGCTTTCAACACTCTCAAAGAGAAACTAGTCACAGCTCCTGTCTTGACTCCTGATGAATCCAAGCCGTATGAAGTTTTCTATGATGCTTCTCTCCAAGGTCTCGGTGCTGTGTTAATGCAAGAGAATAAAGTTGTGGCTTATACCTCTCGGCAGTTGAAGCCCAACGAGAAGAACAACCCCACTCACGATCTTGAGTTGGCGGCAGTTGTCCATGCATTGATTACGTGGAGACATCTCTTGTTGGGAAGACAAGTGGACATTTTCATTGATCACAAGAGTCTGAAGTATATCTTCACTCAGCCCAACCTCAACCTCAGGCAGACTCGATGGGTCGAAGAGTACAATCCGAGTATTGAATATACTCCAGGCAAGGCTAATGTCATTGCAGATGCTTTAAGCAGGAAGGCTTATTGCAACAGCTTAATCCTCAAGCCTTTCCAACCGGATCTTTGTGAAGCTTTCCGCAAGCTGAATCTCCAAGTTGTTCCTCAAGGCGTTCTTGCCAACCTCATAGTCTCTCCTACTTTGGAAGATCAAATTCGTGAAGCACAACTCCTTGATGCCATGGTGAAGAAGGTGAAACATGGTATCGACAAGGGTCTTTCCAAATACAAGTGCTATCGCATTGATGACAGAGACACTTTGTTCTTCGAGGACCGGATTGTGGTTCCTAAAGGTGATCTAAGGAAAGTCATAATGAACGAGGCGCACAATTCCCTACTTTCCATTCATCCTGGAAGTACGAAGATGTATCATGACCTCAAGCAGTCGTATTGGTGGACTCGAATGAAGCGAGAAATTGCTCAATTCGTGAATGAATGTGATGTCTGCCGAAGAGTGAAAGCAGAACACCAACGACCAGCTGGCCTCCTCCAACCTCTTGCTATTCCGGAATGGAAGTTTGATCATATCGAAATGGACTTCGTGACTGGATTTCCCAAGTCCAAGCGCGGAAATGATGCTATCTTCGTTGTCATTGACAAGCTTTCTAAAGTGGCTCATTTCCTTCCAATCAAAGAATCCATCACAGCAGCTCAGCTGGGAGAGCTCTACACCTCTAGAATTGTCTCCTTGCACGGCATTCCACAATTGATTTCTTCTGATCGTGGAAGCATCTTCACCTCCAAGTTCTGGGACTCCTTCCAGAAGGCCATGGGCACAAACATTCGCTTCAGCACAGCTTTTCACCCTCAAACTAGTAGCCAAGTCGAGTGAGTCAATCAAATTCTTGAAGATATGCTCAGGGCTTGTGTCATTTCCTTTGGCATGAAATGGGAAGATTGTCTTCCTTATGCTGAATTCTCCTACAACAACAGCTTCCAAGCGAGTTCGGGCAAGGCACCATTCGAGATTCTATATGGCAGAAAGTGCCGTACTCCTCTCAATTGGTCAGAGACTGGTGAACGCCAACTTCTTGGCAATGACTTAATCACTGAAGCTGAAGAAATGTGTAAAGTCATCCGTGATAATCTCAAAGCCGCGCAATCGCGTCAGAAGAGCTACTATGATAGTAAGCATCGTGATTTGGCTTTCGAGATCGGAGACCATGTCTACCTCCGCGTCTCTCCAATGAAAGGCACTCGTCGCTTCGGTATCAAAGGGAAGCTTGCCCCTAGATACGTGGGTCCTTTCAAGATCATTGGTAAAAGAGGCGACCTCGCCTATCAACTTGAGCTTCCTTCCAACTTCGTGAACGTGCACGATGTGTTCCACGTGTCACAGCTCCGCAAGTGCTTCAAGACGCCTGAGCGCACTATCAACTTCGAAGAGATTGACCTCCAAGAAGATTTGTCTTATCATGAGCACCCCGTTGCTATTCTTGAAGAAACTGAGCGCAAGACTCGCAACAAGTCTATCAAATTCCTGAAAGTGAAGTGGTTGCACCATTCCGACCGGGAAGCCACCTGGGAACGCGAGGACCATCTCCGTTCCGAATATCCGGAGTTCGTTCAGTCCTAGATCTCGGGACGAGATCCTCTCGTAGTGGTGGAGTGTTGTAACACCCCGCATGCAACTTGCCATATTTGGAACTCCGACTCTTGCCATTCCCGGCTGTGCGATATGTTTTTCCCTCTGTTGTCGGGTTTTGTCTTTCGTTTTGTATTTTGTCATGTCATGCATTTTCATATCACGTCATCATGTGCATTGCATTCGCATACGTGTTCGCCTCATGCATCCGAGCATTTTCCCCGTTGTCCGTTTTCCAATCCGGCGCTCCTATCTCCTCCGGTGCACCCCTCTAGTTTTCTTTCGTGTGCGTGTGTCAAACTTTCTCGGAATGGACCGAGGCTTGTTAAGTGGTCTTAATATACCACCCGGAGACTACCGGTCAAGTTTTGTTCCATTCGGAGGTCGTTTGGTACTCCATCGGTTAACCGGGCATCCGCAAAGTCCATTTGAGTATCCAGCAAAAAATCCCCTGTAAAACCAGCCCAAAACCCACAAAACTCTCTTCCATGCTCTAGGTCGTTCGATCACGATCGTGTGGGCAAAAACCGCACCTCATTTGGAGCCTCCTAGCTCCCTCTACCTATTTATATGTGGGCATCCCGAAAAACGCAACTGCAGTCGAAACCCTAAATTTTTCCCTCCGCGCCGCCGGACGCGTCCGCCGTCGGTTGGACACGTCCGCCGCCGCAACCGACGAATCGCGGCGCGCCACGTCGCCGCCGGGTCCTCCCGCCGCCGCCGGC